>NW_028323558.1:0-40829 GCF_984573655.1 Nuphar pumila | reverse complement strand
ATCCAGCAACACACAAGCCATTGCTGCTGAATGCAACCGATTGAACACACTCCAGTTTGTTTCTACTTGCACGCTGTGAGAAGGAACGGACTTTGGGGGGTGGGAGCGATCGATTGTGAGTGTAGGACCACATCTACCAGAATTGATGTCCACGAGCATTCTCAGAAACTCCTCCAGATGTACAATGCCGGGGCCCCCTGGTTCCAGAACTGCCCAGGATGTTGACCGGTGTGAACCGCTGCCTGCTGCTGAACCTCCCGCGGTACTCTTAGCACTGTCCCGTGTACCCTTTGAGTCAGTCGAGTTTTGTGTGGCTGCCTCTTCGTGTGCTGTATCAGAGATGTTCTGTGGACCTTGTTCTGTGTTGGGTTCAGATAGCTGGTCCTGCTGCGCCAAGACGGTGATGCTTCGGTCTACGGTTGAGTCGACGGATAGAGTTCCTCCGCCCTTCTGGCTGGTGGACATCGACTCCTGGTGTGCAATGTTTGGCACAGGAGGCTTTTCAATCGCTGGACCGGGCTCTTTGCTGGAAGCCGCTGTACCTAGGTTCGGCGACTCATCTATTGGTGTGCTGCCTGTATTGCTGCTGACGCCCTGCATCGGAAGCATAGAGGTTTGTCAGGGTTTCCAGGATAACCATGGACACGTATAAACCGATGACGAGATCCCCGAGGCCACCACAACACGCTGACGATACATCAGTGAATGCATTGCCCATCATGATAAGAAGACACGCTCGCGCGTTTCAACGCTCACCGCGACCTTACCCACATGGACAAACGCCAACCCGTCATCCTCACAGTATCTCAATGAGATGCATTACCAGCTGCGCCTCGGAGCATTGAGCTTGCGTGGTACGCAGGACGGTGTTGCGTAGGTTTGACGTCCCCGCTTGCGCTCTGGACCGTTCCAGAGCGCTGGCTGACTTGCAGATTGCGAGAAAGAGCGCACCACAAAGCGATACATAGCAAATTGTGAAAATCTATGCAATGCATGCTTTTGCTTACAGGGTCGACATCATGTACACCTGCTCGAACGGAAAGAGCTGTTGGGACGCAGGCAGTGCACGCACCGGCTGTGGTGTCTTCCGCTTATTTAGCTTGCGACTGAAGCCAGAGAAACAACTTGCCATCGTAGCGTCTGCACAAAGCGGAAAGTAAAATTTTTTCCGCCCTGCGTCACCCTGCGTTCTCAGAGGGAAGCAATTCCATGTCTGTCGGAGTCCTTCGACTTCCTCGAAACTGGTACTGGACAGGGCCACGCGACAGGCGAAGCGTTTTGGCACCCTAATTGTTAGAAAAGGGCCATCAACAACTCAAACATGGCGTTTGTAGCCACACTCACGTGGAACCACCGTGCGGGGAAACCATGACTTGGGTCGCACCTTCTTGATATCTGAGATATTGAATCACTCTGTTCTGTCACTCAGCGCGATAAGATGAAATCTTGCCCACGCCACAAGGAAGCAGCATATTCAAAGCAGCAAAAACAGTGCACGTTACATGGCAACCTATACAACAACACGTACTTGTTCAAGGGTACTGTGGCTATCGACATCAATATAATGACCGCTGCGATAAGCTTTCTTTCCCTTAAACATGCAGATGGCACCCTTCGTCAGTGCAGATTGGAATGCCTGCAGAATGAAAGCTGAAAGAGCCGCACGATGCTGCTGCAACTGAAGGAAGCGCCTGTGAATGAGCGCTGACCACTTTTTTGAGGTGGAAGAATGTGCATGCCATGCTCATAAACATGGACCACGGCATGGTTGAGTATCGAAAAAGGCGGTGCACCTGGCATGACTCACCGTCGAGTCCATGACGAGCAGATTATCTCGCTGGCAGTGACACTGCCAGCGTCGCTGGACGCACAACACTACAGCCTTGGTAAACGCTGCCTGTATATGAGTGCCCAACCATATCATAGAGGAGATGCAGCTTTGTGTGTGAGCACTGAGCAGCTCTTAACGCTGGCTGCGTCGTCACCCTCAAGCACAAGCTTGCTGGTCGGGTCTGACGGACGGAAGCACCGCCAGAGACTGTACCAGTCGACACGACCGATGATGAAAATTTACGTAGTGAATTCTTTTGCTTGCACGGGTTGTGCTCGTTGTGTCCGTTCATTTCGACGGCAATCCGTGTTACCTACATGGTTGCGCATGCGTGCGCAGCCTTGCACGCACAGCAGGTTACAAGCAGGTTGTGTACGCACGATGCTTTCGAACACGCTATTACGCGACCTGTTGGTGACTGCTGCCCAGACCGTGCCGGACGAGGTAATTCTCGAACCTGCGTCTAAACGTGCTCGTGCGTGCGCGTGCTTGAAAGGCAGCACGGACCGTGCCGCACGGTGCAGTCGAAATGCTGTGCGATTACATGCAATGTGGCTGTCGCTGTGTTTGATTTCACCAAGCCTGGCCGCCGTATGTTGGCATCGGGCGCGGGGAATTTATCGACAGCCATTGCAACGTTTGCAATGGCACAACTTCACTCTGTACGCGACACGTGTATCTAGGCAGTTCAAACAAGCCCATTCACGAGCTCGTACTTGGATATGCAAGGCCAAGTCTATATACCTGACGCTGTTTGCGAGAACTCTGAGAGTGCCGGCTTGCCCTCTGCTCTCTCCCACGGTCGCCTGCCGCGCCCGAGATCTCACGCAGCCCGCTCTCATGTTGGAAGCCACCAGCTTATATCAGACTCACCTGGACGCGACTGCTATGCTTGGCGTGTTGCCAGCGCCTGCCGCTTTTGACGCCGTCCGTGCCTTTGGCGCCCAGTACGCATGTCATTATCCGCTCTGTGGGCGCAGCTTGATTATGCCTTCTGGCGCAGACCGGTTGATGCTCTTCCCTTGCTGTCATGACAGGGAGTGATCACTCCCTGCGCGGGTCATGGCGAAGGAGCTTCAGGTCGAAGTAAGGGCTGTTTTATTAAAATTAAAGGTTTATTAAACGCATTTATTAACTATTTAAGCCGATTTTAAGTAACGTCAAAACTCGTTTGGGTGTTAACGCCCTACTGCGTTAACTTTAGTAAACCCTGCCTGTGACCTTCGTTAACTTTAAATAATCTGCTGTTTTAACGCTTAACGAGGCTGTAGCGTTGGGGAAAATGGGGGACAGCGCCATGACGGACGCTCCGTCTGGCGATGTCGTCCCACGGGACGCAGCGCGCACTGATCAGGTTGCGGATTCGGTCACTCGACAGGGGCATTCAGGCGCTTCTACCTCTGGAAGGGGTAAGGGTCGCTCGTCCCAACGTGCAAGCAGTAGGGTCGTGCTCGCAGTCAAAGTAGTGATGCTAGGGCAGGGAAGAAGGTCAAGCAGTTTGTGAAGAAGCACAAGCTCCTTGGGGAAGGGACAACCCTGGGCAACACGCACGCAATCCAGCAAGCTTGCAAGAGCTTGAAGGTTCTGGCTCCTGTGTGTGTTCCGGATGATGAGGTGCCGGAAGACAAGCGCAACGACGAAACCAAGTACCACCGTAGACGGTCGGCGCGCGGCGGCGCGTATCCGCAGTGCGTCCACTTTTGCTTTTGTAGTTACGACCTCATGGACCTCGTGGACCTGCATCTGCGTGGCTAACTGCGCTGCCCACCGCGCCCACTTTGCGCCTTAGCAATGGAAAATTCTTTGCAGCGGGGCGTCACCTGCTCGGTCTAGGGGTGACAACGGCGGTGGATGTTCCGCCTTGCCACTGCACCGCCGGCGACTCCACGACGCCGGACCACGCTCTCTCGTGCAACCGCAATGCAGGTGAGGCATCGATGCGCCATAACTACTGGGTTTCGGCCTGGCGCCATGCCATCCACCGTGCGGGCTGCGCGTCTAGCGTGGAACCGCAATACAGCAGCCTTGCAGCTGCAGGGGCGCAGGGGGCTGCTGGTCTTCGTCGCGGGGATATTTTGACTGTCTGGCCTGACGGCCGCGTCCGCGTCATGGACTGCGCACCCGGTGGCCGCATCGTTTGTTCGCGATGCCGCAGAGGCTGCCGGATCCGCGGCAGCGAAGGCGGAGCTGCGGAAGCAACGAGCCTTCGAGGAGTTTGGGGAGGGCTCCGCTTATGACTTCATCCCACTCGCCGTGGAGTCGTTTGGCCGCATTGGCTCCGCCGCCTCGCGTTTCCTTTCGGAGCTTGGCGACTTGGCGGCAGGGGGGGGGAACCGGGTGTCCAAGGCTGCCTTCGTACGTGGCGTCCGTCGGGAGCTCAGCTGTGCTTTGTGCAAGGGCAACGTGCGCATGTACTACAAGTCCCTCTCTCGTATCGCCGTGAACGTCGGCTCGGACTTCCATGCAGGGTGTGATGCACCGCAGGAAGATCCCGGCGTAGCTTAGGTTGCTGGTTTTCTTGTGTCTTTTGTCTTAGTTTGTGACGTTGTTTTCAGTGTTAGTTTCTGTGTTTTTTCCTGTTCTGCCAGCCCGGTCGCTTGTAACACGAAGTATCAGCTAGTGCGTGCCCAATTGCTCGTGTTCCTTGAGGTGCACCCTCAGCACATCCCATGGAGCAAGCTCAAGATACCCAAGGACGATTTCGAGGTTGTCGCTGACGATGAGGCACCTGTGACCTTATGGCAGACAATACCTCCTGCTGATCTGGCTTTGCGGCGCGCCGCACAGCGCGTGCATTCTTCCAAGAGTGCAGCCACTGTTGTGGAGAGGCTCTGGAACCATTTTTGGGCAGAACTTTGTTCCAGCTCGCAGAAGCTTTGGGTCGGGGAGCCTGGCCAGGCTTGTGTATGTGAAAGTGAACATGCACATGTTTGGAGTTGAAAGCATGCGCGAGAGCCTTGGGGTGAACGTACTCAACAACACAATGCAGTACCAGAGCATTCTAGAGGAGGTGGAGCAGATGGATGAGGAGGAGGAGGCTCTGCTTGCTCTCCCAACATCTGAGGATGAAGAGGACAATGATGACGTTGTTGTGGGGCAATTAGATGATATTGTCGATGGGGATACTGACTTCAACTTGTCTCTTCTTCTTTTCTTTTGTTCGTCTTTCGGTAGCCTTTCCTAGTTTTGCCGGCCCTGTTTGCTTGTAATATAATTCAACTGGTTGGATGGGTTGTGAGGGGGTAGAAGTGGTGATGGACAATATGATTGTGGTGGTGTTGAAACCGCTTGAGCGTTGCATGCCGCAATGACATCTTCTGTGATTGTAACGAGTGTTGTGCCATCACATGTGTTACAAGCGATAGGGCTGGCAAAACAGGAAAAAAAAAAAAAAAAACCACGGAAACGAACACTGAAAACAATGTCACAAACTAAGACAAAACACACAAGAAAACCAGCAACCTAAGCCACGCCGGGATCTTCCTGCGGTGCATCACACCCTGCATGGAAGTCCGAGCCGACGTTTACGGCGATACGAGAGAGGGACTTGTAGTACATGCGCGCGTTGCCCTTGCACAAAGCACAGCTGAGCTCCCGACGGACGCCACGTACGAAGGCAGCCTTGGACACCCGGTTCCCCCCCCCTGCCGCCAAGTTGCCAAGCTCCGAAAGGAAACGCGAGGCGGCTCCTATTATTGTTGCAAGCGACAGGGCCGGCAAATCTAGGAAAGGCTACCGAAAGACGAACAAAACTCCTATTATCCTTATTTAATGCAGTTTATTGTTGTATTGCATCGTTAAATTAACAAAAAAAGCATTAAAGAATGTGCGAGCATGGAGCATTAAGCGGTTAAAAAACCTTTAAAATTCCGAAAAAACGCGGTTCTAATCTAAGCAAAAAATAACATTAATCAACTCAACTTAAATTAACTGTAAAATATGTCCTTGCGGAATAACAAAACAGCCCTAGTCGAAGTCCTTTGGGCTTGTCCTGGTAGGCGTAGTGCTCGCTTGCGTGTACCTGGCGTGATTCCCAATCGATTGATCTTTCTTTCTGTTCTTTTTTTGACACTCCTTATGCTGGGCGATTGCCCGTTGTGCGCTCAGGAGCTCTGGACTGGCGGAGCGCAAGGTCACATAGCGCATGCAAGGTCAAATAGGTTTCTGTCCCAGGAGGGCCACCATAGAACAAGTACTGTCGGAATTAACGATGAGGGGGTTTCAACTCGCGCGTCCAATGCGAGATAGCCGACGCGCCTTGGCGAGGCACTTGCGACGCTGGCAGCGTCATGTGCACGTGCACCATGCCACATCGCCTGTCAGAGGTGGACTCCTCGAAATGACACTCCTCACGACACTCCACACAAAACCTGCGAGGCGGAAAGAAAAACTTCCCTCGATCCTGGATTCGGCAGGAGTCCGCAGTGATGACGGACACATCGAACTGCCCCTGTGCATGTGTTCATATCGGCGACCTGCCGTATGAAATTATGGCAGACATAGCTGCACATTTAAACAACCGCGATGTAGGAAACCTATTTTGCAGCTGCAGACATCTTGAAGAGCACATGCAGCATAATACTTGGCTTTACTTGATGATGTTGAAACGCCAGTTTCCTCAAGCAAGGTTGCTGCCTCATCTGATGAGTGAATATGCTTGGATAAATTACAAAAGACTGTTTCTGCGCTGGCACGAGCAGTCCCTTGCTTGCCTTGCGCAAAGCCCGAGGTCGTATGAGCAACAGTCCTCAAGCAGCATGCGATTCGGCGACTTGCAACTTGATGGTAGCAGCATGTATAACATGCGATGTGCGAGCTTCAGTGGCCGGGACGCCATGGTGCACAGAGTGGACATGCCGCTACTGCTTGGGCAGGTGCCATACTACACGCCCGTAGTCCACCCAGGTCGTATAGCGTGCGTCCATCTTGTACCAGATTCATCCCTATTCATAACAGGTGCATACCTATTTCTCTGATATGGAATAGGCACCCGGATACTGAGTGCTTCGACCTGCTCTGGGCTCCAGGATATCTGGCAGAAGGGCACCCTGAACCCCAACCTAAATTTGCTGTTGTCTGCGCCAAGACGTAATCATCAGTCCTTAGCATCATGCACTCATACAGATTCAGTTCAATTTGCTTACACAAGGGCTAAGGTATACTGTACACCCGCTTCAACCTTGCCACTTGGGATGGCAAATCACGAGCATAAGGCTGTGTGAACATGACTTTACGAGTGCGACACCGATTTTCCTCTCCAATGTGAGTCCTGTTTTGCTCTTCCTAACCAAGTAGGCTTGTGCTTGTAGAATGCTTCGTCGACGATGCAATTCGATCCCCATGTCAACGCCCAAAACTCCTGCAGTTTCCGGGCATGGGCCCGCAGATTGCACAGCCCAACGAAGCGCTACGCTCCCGGGCCAGAGTCTGCACAAATGTCGGCTGCCACGCAAAATGGTCAACTTCCTGCAGGTGGATCCGACAAATCAGCGAGCCTGTGGAAGCTTCCGATGCCGCCTGGTCAGCAAGGGTTCGGCCGTGCCACCGCACACACCGCAAACTCACGCAACAGGCGCCAGGTAGCCGCCCGCCAATGGGATGTAGCAGCTCCTGCCAGCGCGGCCACGTGCGAGAGAAAGCTTCGAGGGCACAGGGAGACCGTCACTGCTCTGACATCGCACCGCTGCGCTGACGGAGCGATCGTCGTTGTCAGCGGCAGCGCTGACTCACAGCTCCGTGTTTGGCGGGCTTGTTCCGAAGCAGAGGGCGCTTTGGAAGGAAAGCAGGTCCGCATCTCACTCACTCGTTGCGCCTCTGTGGACATGCATGACTTGGTGGTGACAAGGGGATTTTGGATGGTTTTCCGCTTGCAACTATTTCCACCTAACTATTTTAGGTACTGTATACCTCTGTTCCGCCCCTCGTACGCTTGGCCGTCAGGGTGCGCGTGGTCGAAGCTCAATTGAGTATGGCTTGATGCCCGATTGGTTGAATTATTTATGAAGCGGGATGCTTTCGAGGGTGGGGTCAAGGTGCTCCAGCCTTTTGTGGGTTGAGGCACTCCAGTTTCCCTGGTTCAAGACTCTGTGGTTCGAGGGTTGCGGACTTGATTGTCGGGGAAGTTGCTGGAAACGCGTTCACGGCGAAGCGGCTTCTCGAAGCCTGTGCGTTCAGCTGAGCGCGAAGTGCTGCTGCTGAGTGCAAGTTCTCAAGGAACAGTGTTTCGCCAGACCCTGTCAGTTTTGGGATACAGATGCCTGGAAGTGCATCAACTCCCGGGACACAAATGGGGTTGAAACCCATTCTCGAGGCTCATCTGGGCTCAGCATTATATGCTTTGTAGTCCCTGACGTTGTATCACTGCAACACATATCGCGATATCGGCAGATGGTATTGGCATGCGATGACTTGACCTGCCTGACTATTTGTCATGCCATTCAACGGAATGAACGGCTGGGGTCAGGGGCATAATTCAATTTGAACCTGTTACCGCTACAACGAAGTGCGAGTTCTCAAGTTCAACGTTATGGCAGCGTTTTCAGCGTTACGGTATCAAAGTGCGAGGTCTCAAGGTCGGCGTTCTGGCAGCCCATCGAGAGGGATTGTCAACTGGGGATGAACTGTTTATCTGTGCGATCTCGTGCACCGTCTTGCAGTTGGCTGCCCTCAGGGGCCATGGAAACGCCATCACCGATGCGAAGTCCTCGCAGCTCCTGGGACCTGCATGGGAGGGTGAGTACCATGCCCTGCTGAGCGCCTCTCACCAGAAGCTCATGCTGTGGGATCTCAGTCGCTCATCGTGCGTTTCGTCCATCAAAACCAGCCACAGTGCCGGAAGGATTGTGCCATGGCGTGGACACTCCACCTCCGACTGCCACAGCCGCTGCGTCTGGTACAGTCACACACACGGCATGGCGTGCATGGATTTCCGCGAGCGCGGCTCGCGCCCCGTGGCCTATGTGGCCGGAGACGGCAGCTCGGGCTCGGTAGCTGGCTACGCTGGAGACCGCGCTGGCTCGCGCATCGTAGCCAGCGTGATGGGGCATGGCGCGGCAGCGTATACCAAGGGATCCGTGCATGCTCACAACATCGCCGTGGCGACACGCGCGCACGTCAACGTTTTTGACTTTCGGCTGCTGCAGGCGCGGGGGGGGGGGGGCGCGCGGGGCGCTTCTGGCGGTGCGACAGGCTTACTCCATCGAGTTCAGAAGCAGGCGTCCGACGTCCATGTGGACCGCTGCAAGCTCGTCATTTCGAGCGCGGTGCCTTCCCTCTCTGAAGCCGTCACTGTTTGGGACGTCGTGACGGGCGAGCTGATGACATCGATCGCAGCTTGCAGGTACGAGCAGGTGACAGTGTGCATGTTGGTTCTGTATGCCGTTTTGCACGTCGGCAGGCTTGCCGTGCATCTCGCTGCCGCCTCTTGGCGGTAGTCATACACCACCTTGTCCTGGCTTCCCGTTCTTGCTCGTCGATGTGTAAAGCTTGCATACACAGCACAGCAGTAATGCACAGCCGGAAAAGCATTACCAGTATCGCTCTTCAGAAGTAGAAATCGTGAATTTTAACAGGCCAATTCAGTCCTGCTCCATGTCAAATGATTGGCATCAGTTCTCAGTTGTGCATATGAGATCTCATTGCATATGTGTCATGAAATGTCATGGCAGGGCAGTGACCATCAAGTACTCAGCAGTGTTATGCCGATCCGGTGCCGATCTGGTGCCGCTGTTTGTCCATGGGCGCCATGAAGCTTACTGGTAACAATGGACGAGGACCACAGGTAACCCGTCAGAGATTGGAACAATCCGGTCCGAAAAACATGCAACCCATCATAAATTTGCACATTTGGCATGCTTTTGAAAAGCCTTTAGACGTCGCCTGTTGGCATGGCTCGATGTGTGCACGCAAGGGACCTGTCTACGGGTGATGTCTAGGTACTAGCCGCCTTAAAGCTGAAGGCAAGCTGCAAGCCCTCTTGCTTAGGCAAACGTGTTGAAATGTAGCCAGTGTTTCACCAGGAGAATTGTGTGAATCCTCGAAATGCGTATCCCAGAATTGCATGCAACATCGTACTCCTTGCCACAAACGTCCGCAAGTCTATTGATGGGTTTGGTCAGTCTTCTACGATTGCGGGTGGGGTGTTGTTCTTTAGCCTGTGCTGCCGTTTTGGTCTTTACCGCATCCACATGGAAATTGGCACTATCCTGTTTCAGGGGGTTCTCAACCAACATGTGTTCAGAACGGGGATGCTATTGCAGTGACAGCGCGGAAGCAAACATGCAACGAGAAGAGGAAGAAGCGGCAACAGCTCCTTGGGGTCTAGACGAGCTGGAGACAGGGGAAGACGCAGGAAGTAGCCCTAGAGATTGGCAGCATGCAAGTGATGCGGTAGCAGTGATGGCGGTTGCAGGGCCGGTCATAGCGACTGGCACTGACTCAGGGCGGCTCTGCATTCGCGACTTCCGCTCCGGGCTTCTTTCGGACCCTGACGAGGCGTTTGCAGGGGGCGAGAACCACAGAGAACGTAGAGCCGAAAGGGGGAAGTTCTGGTCGGCATGAGACGTATTGAGTCGAATTTAACAGATGCAAGTGTAGTATGTTGCACTTCCATGGTCTCTTGCTTTTGTCTCACAGTGGTTCGACAAAACTCGACAGCGATATCTTGAGCGGCGTTCCTCTCTCCTGTGCCCCTGTGGCAGCCCCAGTAGTGGGACACACAATGTGCCATGGTTTTTGGGGGCGCTGCAACCCCCACTTGGCGCGAGTACATGCTGGATCTATTCTCGCCCCGTTTCAACGCTGGTGGCGGGCATACCATTTTTCATTTTAGGCCTGCCGTAATTTTCGGCGACCAGGCTTGAGCATTTGAAAGACCCGATGAGTATCGCTTGCGGCTGGCATTGTAAAAGAGGATGGTGGTGGGTGACAGCGAGAAATGGTGGTGCTGACAACGGATGAATCGACGATGGAGCTGTTCTCTCGCCTACAACTTGCAAGGAGTGCAGCTTAATGCAACCAGGTTTGTGGCAGACTTGACTGATGACATGGCCGCTCAGTTCCCTAGCGCACTGGCCCTTTTTTGCCCTTCTTTGTTTGCATAAAAAAGCGTTTCGCGGAATGGTAAGGAGTCATGGCTTAGAGAGGTCCTCGGTCCGAGGCTCGGCGAGGGCCTCGCCAATGATGCATAGTTCATGAGTCAGTTCTAAGTGCTGCATCGTGGCACGGTTCGTGCCAACCAGTGCAGGATTGAAGGACATGATGCAGCGCGTTGAATGCGGAACGGTTATGGAACCTCTAGATACCTGTACAATCCGCTTTCTGGTCAATGCAAGTCGCTGGCGAGCCCGTATGTAAAACACATGAATTGGCTCTTGAGGGTTGCGTATACGGGAGTGTGTTTGCTCGAGTCATGGACAAGGCTTCTGTACCCTTCATTGCTGCATTGTAGTCGCTTGAACGCCCCGGCACATGCGCATAATTGCCAACACAATACAACAGCGTCGTGTTGCGCTACACCACACACACTTTGATCCAATATGAGCGCCTCGCTCATATCAGCAGGAACAAGGCAATTGTCTAAGACAGTTAAAGGCTTGAGGTGCGAGCTATCTTCCATGGATCGCATGCTCAATTGGCTCACGCGTGCAGAGGAGAGGGTTTGGGCGCCGATAGGGTAGAGGTAGGGGTGGGAAGATGTGGGCGCCGGTCATGCGTCGACAACATCACGAAACGCGATGCCTGCCGTTGAAAGAAGTCTCTGCGTTGAATTCTTTTTCTGCGCAGTGTTTCGTTCTCTGCCATGCGCACTGCTTCAACCGCGTCCGATCGTGAGGTACGCACCAGACAATATCGATGATGATTTCCCATGGAAGTTGACATGTGTAGTGTAGTGCACGTTCACATTTGCACATGATTGGTATTGAGTGCTAGTATTGTCAGCGTGTCACGGAAGAAAGGCTGAACGACAAGGCCTTTTGCACGCCCTCCGGGCGCCCGTGCCTCCGCCTCCTGCACTGCTTGTCGGCTCTTGCTCAGACTGTCAACGCCCTGCAAGAGCCAGGCGTGCCGTGGGATTGAGGAACGTTAGAGGTGCAGAATGTGGAAGATTCAGTGCCCAAGCTGGTGGTATTTGGTGGCAACGGCTTTGTGGGCAGCCACGTGTGCCAAGCAGCAATTCAAACGGGGCTGTCTGTCGTGAGCGTCAATCGCTCTGGCAAGCCCCGAAATCACGACACCGCTTGGACAGACCAAATAGAGTGGGTCACAGGAGATGCCTCGCAGCCTGACAGCTATCGACATCTGCTTCAAAACTGTCTTGGAGCAGTATCCTGTGTCGGTTCGTTTGGCAGCAACGAGTACATGTACAAGGTATGTGCACCCTGAGCATGAGCGTCGGTTCCTCACTTGTGCTGCCGTGTCAATTTCTCGGCGATTAGTGAATTGCTTTCGCACGTGGCAATTCATCGGGCGATCAACCAGTTGCCGGGTGCTGCTTGGAGTTGCCACGCAAATGTGAGCATGTATCCATGTGAATACGGTGGTGTTGTAAACAGACAACATCACATGAAGGAGAGCAGGAACTGCGGCTTCGGCCGAAAGCAGCAGTAAAAGAGACATCGACATCACATCACATAGATAATGGCAGGAAAAAGTCAAGCGACCAAGCAAACACAATCGAAACAAAAGATACAGCATCACCATCATAATGACGGGTGAGTGCTTCAGTCTGCGATGGATGGACTATTCCTCCACAAGAGGTATGATGGTGAATCCTTGTGTACCTCGCCTTGATTCCCAGCAGTGGTGTTATTTGTTTGTTGGTCGCATGCTGCATCATGCTTCACAGCGATAGGGCCGAAGCTCCTCGTCTCTGTCGCCGCACTGTGCGCCCTCCGCAACATGGCACTTGCCGAGTTGAATTGAGATTGACGTGGACACGTTGTACGCCAGTCAGCTAGCGCGTGAGTCAGGTACAGAACAACTGGGCGTGAGCTAGGGGGTGATTCGGCTGCTCGGGTATGCAGCAACGCTTTTGTTTTCGGTGAATATTGCATGAGTAATGCCACCAACTATACCAAGTATTCAGCGATTTCTTGGGTTTGCATGGTACCTTGAGGGGTGAAAGAAAAAGCCATGGTGTGCAGGTGAATGGGGAATCCAACATGGCGGCAGTGCAGGCGGCTGCGGCGGAAGGTGTGGAGCGATTTGCATTTGTCTCGGCGCACGACTATCGCTTCCCTGGCGATCTCATCGTAATGCGAGGGTACTTTGAGGGCAAACGGGCTGTGGAGGCCGCTCTCCGGCAGCACTTGCCAAATGGAGGTGTGATGTGCCTCTTACAACACTACCATATTCACATGGGTGCCGCCCTGCTTACTCTCACGAGAGACAGTCTGATGATGCTGTATCTTTGTGCAGCACTACCGCATCCACATGGACATTGGCAACTGAAGAACTACTTGGATTGGTCTTCTCGTGTCTGTCTTCTCGTGTCTGTGATCTCTGCTTGCAGGAGCGAATTGACTGCATCAGTCATCGGCCCTTCTGCCACCTGGGTCAACAAGACAGTCTCTCACATTTCTGAATTCCATTCGAACTTCAAAAAGCTGTGGTTCTTTGAGAGCATGTCGTTGCATGCAATTAGGCCCGGGGCGCAATCCCTCTGGACAGCGTTGACAGCTGGGCTTGGCGTGCAGGTGTCTATCTTCAGCCAGGGTTCATTTACGGCACGAGGAAATGGGGTGATCTGTCCATCCCCCTGGGCGTTGTCGGGGATCCCTTGGAAGGCCTTGTCACGCGGCTGCCTAGTCGCTCACTGGCGCAGGTCCCCCTACTGGGGGCAGCCTTTGTCCCGCCTGTGAGCGCAATGGCCGTTGGTCGAGCCGCCGTTGCGGCTGCTACGGACCCAGCGGTGCCTGCGGGGGCCATGGATGTCTGGGAGATAGCCAAGTTCTCGTGAATTGCAATCACTACTTGGGATTCATCTCTGTGATTCCCAAGTAGTTGTTGGACTTGCCAATGTCCATGCGGATGTGGTAATTTTGTAAAATGATACATCATCATCATCTGTCTGGCTGCTCCGTTCATTTGTTGCGTCCCTGATCGCGGAAGCGAGAATCACATGGTCGATGTCTTCATTGGTCATGAATTTGCACGTCAACATGCCGCGCTATGCCATTGTTTATCAGTATGGTCCAGGTCTGCTTGAATGGATTGCTGGTCACTTCGCAGCACCGGCCCACATATTCAGTGTGCAAGTGCAAGGCAGCCAGTTCTTTATCGTAGTGTATTCAATTACACAGAGAGACAGAATCACCATAGCTCAGGCTCCAACAAAGAACCCAACACACACTCGCAACGGAACAAAGACCCCTTAGGGTACGCCAGCAATAGGAACTAGCAGGCCCTCCTGGAAAGCTTCATCAGCCGCTCTCGCAAACACTCCAAGGCCACGGCGGCACAGGACTCCATTACCCCTGCACAAAGAGACACTGAGCTCACGTAACGCACTGGAGACAAAGTTGCCCTTGAACGCAACCCCAGCGGCGCTCGCCGCGGTGGCCAAGACGTTGAGCAGCTGTGTGGCCGGCTTGCCAAAGCGACCGTAGGACTCGTGCGACAACGGGACGAAGGCGTAACCATTGGGATCGGCGTTCTGGTACCGTGAGCGCTTTCGCTGGTCGCGTGCAGGTGCCGCTCCGCCAGCCGAGCGCGCTGCCTGCAGGTGGGAGGCTGCAGCAGGGTGCACCACTGAGACGTCGAAGACGTTGAGACCGTCCACCAGGACAGCGAGTATGTCTCCACGTGCTTGGTCTTGAGCTGCGACGGCTGCTCCTTGACCGTAGAGATGGTTGGTCACACGTCACGCTGGGCCGGACAACCTTCCTTGTCGACAATTATATTCGTCACGCGTCACAAAAGGGGGAAAAAGCCAACCAAATGGACGGCTGAATCATAAATGTCACGCGTCACGCTGTCCGAAATTTCCAAGGTGCCTGCGGCACCCTGTGTACCCTGGCCTATTCGAAGCCGGCCACCAGAATGAACCCTGCCATGAATGTAAGCATATAAGGGCCCGTTTTGCCTTGCAGAAACCAACGTTATTTCAAAATGCGCTGTCACGCATCGTCGGTCCCATTTGGGGCCGGTTCAGGCAAGCCAAGGCAGTCGTTGCTGTGTTTCAACAAGTTCAAGGACATGACAGCTGTTGAAAAAGCCGCATTTGATGAGAAAGAATGGTGTCGCATTGACTATCACCTGTTTGAGAAAGAAGAAGAGAGAAGCAGCGCCCCTGGTAGATGTTAGTGACGATGATGGTCATTGCGCGGTGGTAGCACAGGACGTTCTAACCAGAAAGAGAGAGCTAGCCACTGCACGTCAAATCAAATGCCGAGCAAAGAAGGCTGCGCTGGCTTCCCAGAAGCCAGGATGCACCAGCCCGCTTGCTCGACGATGGTGTTGATAAGGTTCAATTACTGAACGACACAGCTGCCGAACAGCCCCCCAAGCGCCGTGCTGGAAGGCCCCAGGTGCCAGGAACAAGCGAAAGCGGGTGTACTCGAATGCGTGCACTCGAATGCTTGCTCATACAATAACGTATGCTGTACCTTGAAAAAATATCGCCTGCGGCGCCAGTCGTTCTTCTACCTTCCGGTACCTAGGTTTAATAAATGTCACGCGTCACGTTCTGGGCTTTCGACCTTATGGACGGTTGAATAATAAATGTCACGCGTCACGCTCAACCATTTGCCAACCAACTGTTCAATATACTACGGTGCCCGTAGGTTGGGCGAATGGCCCCAGTGTGACGCGTGACCAACCAAGTGTCAGATATACTACGGAGCACGGTTTTTCCGTGCTTCCGCGTAGCGGTGCTTTTGTCTTGTGGCGTTGTTAGGGTGTCCCTGTCGAGGTGCCCTCGCCAGTCCCTTGCGGGGGCAGTGATGTTGCGCCACAACCTCCTGATTAGGACTTGGCGCCGCAATGCCCACCGCGGGTGTTGCCACGTCAGTGAAACCACTACTTCGCTCGCTGCCGGGCTTTCAAGGAGCAGCCGTCGCAGCTCAAGACCAAGCACGTGGAGACATACTCGCTATCCTGGTGGTCGGTCTCGACGTCTTCGACGTCTCAGTCTCGCAGGCAACGCGCTCGGCTGGCGGAGCGGCAGCTGCACGCGACCAGCGAAAGCGCTCACGGTACCAGAACGCCGATCCCAATGGTTACGCCTTCGTCCCGTTGTCGCACGAGTCCTACGGTCGCTTGGGCAAGCCGGCCACACAGCTGCTCAACGTCTTGGCCACTGCGGCGAGCGCCGCTGGGGTTGTGCTCAAGGGCGACTTTGTCTCCAATGCGTTACGTGAGCTCAGTGTCTCTTTGTGCAGGGGGAATGGAGTCCTGTACCGCCGTGGCCTCGGAGTGTTTGCGAGAGCGGCTGGTGAAGCTTTCCAGGAGGGCCTATTCCTAATGCTGACGTACCCTAAGGGGTCGTTGTTCCGTTGCGAGTGTGTGTTGAGTTCTTTGTTGCGGCCTGAGCTATGGTGATTCTGTCTCTCTGTGAAATTGAATATACTACGGTGCCTCTCTGTGTAACTGAATATACTACGGTAAGATAATGGTATGCTCATACAATACGGTATGATACAGTGTCTGCAACTGTTCCTCACTTTCCGATGATCGAGCCAGCGCAGATCATCTTTGTGTTCACTGACAAAGTTCCGTCTGCCTTTCCAAGGTGATTGCAGCTTTCTGCCAGACAGTGCAATGCGTGGTATATCGGTTGTCTGAACACCTTGAACGCCAACATACTGTGAGTATTACAATAAGCTAAAGCACTGTACAGCCTTCAGCCATTTGGGCTCCTGGAACGCCTGGCCTAGCCGTGCTCATTGCGACCGGTCGTGGAAATAAAGTAAGTAAGATTCTTCAACCGGCAAGCACCGTGTGCCTATTTGGTGGGCTTGTCATTTGTCATAGCCCCATCGCGTCAGGCGGTGTGGCGCGCTAGCCGACTTCATATGGGGTGGCAACCATCTCCAGCCTGAGGCCGAGTGTCTGGCCAAAAATGCACAATTCAGGGATCTGTGAAAAGATGAGCTGAAGGACGCTTCGGAAGGTAGTGCTAGGCCTGCTGCGCGTTCTCATCGGCAGAGATGGTTGCCGCATGCTCGAGGGCAGGTTTACCTAGCAGCAGGAAACAGTTCATCAGTTGCTACATTTGATCGCCGGACGGAACACAATGCATGGTAGCTTGCATGCCTGACACCTTGTAACTAACAAGTCCAAGCAGCTATGATGTTACCATCGCCCGCACTGCAATGTGACAGATTCCTGCAACCACATGTGCCAATCAATCACTGCGACCACAAGCGTCCACCCTGCTAAATGGCTTGCCAAATGCTCCCCAGAGGCGGTGTCGCACGTTCTCAACGGCTCACATTCTTCGTCTCAGCTCAAGACGTCCAACCCGCTCCCCCCCTAGTGTTAGCCAGGCAGAATGACTCTTTTGTTCTGACGCTGGAAAGTACATCACAGAGGTGGGTAGCACACAGCAATGGCGAAGAACAGTTCGGTCAAGGGCTCACTCGGAAGTACAGAAATTGTCAATTGTCACTGTCCACTGTCAATGAGTCAGTCCGAATAGTCAGGCACGTACATCAACAACAGGCCAACAGAGTCTGGGGGTTAGGGGTTAGGGGTTAGGGAGGTCAGAAATGGGGCCCGACGCCCGTTCTGCCAAATATGCTGACCCCCCGATACGACGTCAATGACAGGCTCATTTGCTAGACAAACGACACAGCTTGGACTTGAGCTGCTGTTGCAAGCAGAAAGCTATTCGATTTGCAAGCGACTGTAGAACACATAGTCATTCGTCACATGTATGACTATGTGATTTATAGCGATCACAGAAACATAGTTAACTCAAGTGCTTATTCTCGACGCAATGCCCATACTCGCTGCCGAAGTATGAAATTCGAGCAAAGGATGCCAGCCTGCCAAGCGGCGTTGAGAATGCGCACACATTCGGTCACTTCCATGCATGCAAATGCATACCTATCTCCAGAGACGGGACGGTTGGCTCTGTATTGGTCAGGCTGCAGGGCTGGATGTCCTGTAGAGGCTGGGGCACGCGGGCTGCGGGGGAGGGCATAGATGTGCCGAATAGAGGGTTTGCGCTGAAATCGGCGCCGCGCTTGTCGTTGGTTGTCAAGTTGCCGAGTTCGGCTGCGAGATCAAGTGCAGCTGGCGACAGGCTCTTTGTGAGGGAGGCTGGGGGTGAGAGGGAGTCTGCCGTGTTGAGGGCGCCGAGGTTGAATTCCAAGGGCATCCGTGCCTGGGCGTGCGGGCACAGGCCGTCGTACAGGTAGTCTGAGATGGCGTCAGAGACAGGCGTTCGCATGTGCAGGGCTGCATCATATGACTTGTAGGCTGCGGACACAGGCGTCAGGGTGACGTCTGAAAACGAGCCTGCGTGCAAATGCATTTCTCAGGCATCTTGCTGCTGACAGTGTTGCAGATCAAATTATCAGGGTAGGGCGGAGGTACCTGAGAAGGAAGTGCACAGAGACGCGACTACGGGACTATTTTTAACTGCCCGCGATGGAGTGATGATGTCTTCCACTTCCCCATCTTGAGTCGCTTCTAAAAGGCCGTGTGCATTGCCTGTCTCTTCGTCGTTCCAAGGTGACAAAGCAGCCAGAGGTAGACACTCGACCTCGACGGGTGGCTCGTGCTCTTGCATGCTGGGCATCTCGCGTGTTTTTTTATTCTGCATTGCGACCATCATTTCAACAATACACCAAGAACGAATGCCAGTTGACTCGACGAAGGTGAGGGCCGTAATAGGGTTGCAAACCCAACAAGGTTGTCCAGCAGCTTTTGCGGAATCATAACCCTGAGCTTGTGATGGGAAGGAAAACACAGTACGCACCGCTTTTACTGGATTTACAGTTTCGACTCTGCGTTGAAATTCGTGGTAAGGGTTCAGCCATGTAGATGCCAACAACACGACATAGGTTGCGTTAAATTGACGTCCTGCACTGCAAAGGAGTATAGTTTCTCGTCATGACACGCTAAGGCCTTGGCACATACCGCTATGTCCGGCAAGAAGAGGCCTTGATAAGCAAGGAGGCTTGCAGAATGTCGGCAACGGCAATAGTCATGACGCCTACCTGACAGGCTGTCACGGCATGCGTTTGAATTATCTCGAGATACCTTTCCGAAAACACGACCCAGAATGAGGTGAAATCGGACCTGGCGACATACTAACAGTCACGATATACGGCACGGTGAACTCTCAGCTGGGGAAAGATGAAACATACGTTCTCCTGGATCTTTTGAGAACGCAGACAAGCTCAGGACTGGGTTGCCACCTTGATCAACACATCCATCTTCTCAGGACCACATTGTCACCTTTGTCAACACATCCATCATCTCATTGCCGCATCACGACATTACAAAAGCAAGCACTCTGGCTCATGCCGAAATACCATCATCATTACTTGCTTGGAAGTTGCCTCGGATGTCTTGTTGCTTATTGCCCATCGCTTCTCATGGATGCCTCTATACAATGCTACAATAAGCATTTGACCACTTTACAGAGTACTCAATGGTGTAAATTGGCAAAAGCATGTCGTTTCCCCGGGCATCGAGCAGTCGGACGCCCAAGGGTAGGGGCCAATTGGCAAGGAGGGTGCAGAAATTTTCAGCGGACACTTGCCACGACCTGAGAAAAATATCTCTGATATCTTCACAGCCCCTACAAAGCAGCTGGTCGCTAGGCGCATCTCCTCCAGATCTCAAGGAGGAGTGCAGGTGGTAAATATGCCAGTGCAGGAAGCAGAGGTGTTGCCTACTGATCAGGTTGATAGGCAACAACACCTCCTTGACAACGTTTGGAGTTGGCACCTAATTCGAGGGAAAGCCAGATATGTTGCAGCGCCGCACTCTGCAGTGCCTTGGAAGTGGGTGTGCATTGGCGGGCAACCACGTGGTCCTGCACCATATCTGTCAAGCTTGCCCTCTGTTCAGGCTCGTACTATCATGAGCGCCAGAAGCTGCAAGCTGTTTGCCCTTCGAAGCAGACTTCCAAACCAAACTTACCAGTTTGTTGATCCCTCTAAGTATCACTGCAATGACTGCGATGAGCATTTAGGGGATGCTCACACAGGCTGTGTTCACTGCACTGTGGATTGTCCCAGCTTGTGGCCTAAAATAGACCAATTTCTTGAAGTGCTTGGAGGTCTTGGACCACAAGGTAGGATATTGACAACTAAATTGGAATCTCTGTTGGCAGTTGATCTCTTGACAACGATTTTGAATACGGGTTGCGACGACCTCCCAAAGGAATTGACGGGCCGTTTTTGGTCAGCCGTGGCTGATCTCCTTTCTTGCAGGGTACAAGACGATGAAGAAAACATGTCAGGTCAGGATATAATAAGTTTGGCTGGTCCAGGTACGCTTGCCTCAGATGAAAGTAAAGGTATCACTGATTCCCAAGTAGTTCTTGGAGTTGCCAATGTCCATGTGGATGCGGTTGTGTTGTAAAAAGATACATCATCATCATTACTTTGCCTCCACCCCATTGCCTTCATCACCATGTCCTCACGATGCTCATCATGTTCTACGACCAGATGGTCAAAAGTTTCACCACTACCATGCGACCCTGCAATGTTTTCATCACAACCGCAACAACTAAACATGTCATGCCATGTGATGATGGTGATTGTGAACGCCACGAATGGCGGCGGCGCTAGTCATGCAGCCAAACAACACAACCAGATCTCAATATTCCAATGGCCCACCATGTTACGAAAGCCTCCTCCTGTGCGATTGTTGATGATCAATTTCGCACCCAACATGACGCCGGGGAGGGAGTCTCATGAGTGGGCCTGTGAGCGGCGCGGAGGGTGTGTTGCAAGAAACGCGGCTCTGCATTGTTGCGCAACCCCACCGTTATTGTGCATAGCGGTTCCAATCCAGTAGCGATAAGTGCGTTTTTTTCCTGTGTGCGAGCTCTGCTCTCCATCTCGGCAGACCCATGCAGGGCACCTAACATGATTACCGAGTGGTTGACTTATTTATTTTATGTCGCGCATTGTCCTCGCGCGCGTTCTCACTTGCATTTTTTCCTTTGCCACCCCAACAGTCACCTCCCCAACCGACAGGGACAGCCCTCGCCAAAAAGGAAAGGAAAGAAAAGAAAAGAAAATCAATTGGGAATCACGCCAGGTCCACGCAAACGAGCTCTATGCCTACGAGGACACACCCAAAGGGCTTCGGCCTCAAGCCCCAGCGCGGGAACCCGCGCAGGGAGAACAGAAAAGGGAAGAGCATCAACAAGTCTGCGCCAAACGGCAGCAACAAGACTTGCGCCAACAGGGCGGATAATGACATGCGCACAGGGCGCCAAAGGCACGGACGGCACATCGCCAAAAGTGGCAGGCAGAGCCGACGCGTCTGTGTGAGCCAGATACAAGCCGGTGGCTTCCAACATGCGAGCGCGCTGCGCGGGAGCTTGGGCACGGCAGGCGATGATGGGAGAGAGCAGATGGCGAAGGAAGGGCAAGCCGGCACGCTCCCAAGCAGCGTCACAGCCAGACGCCCAAAGCCCCTCAGAACGAACTGCGCCAGTCAAGGCAACGGCCATCGGCAAAGTGGGGCACAACCGTACTGCAACGTCACGATACCATTCAGTAACAGCGCGTGTAACGAGGCAAGAGGTGACGCGGTGCAAGGCCATGCAAAGGTCACGTGAAGCAGGTGTGAACCGGGCACTTTCACAAGAAATAACACAGTGGCAGTCTGGGCAAGAAACACAAGGGGGTGGGTCATCGACCGAGGCTGGCAGGGAGGGCAGGTCGCGATGAAAGCGGCCAGACCACAAAGGTAGCAGATGGCGAACAACATCATGCACCAGGTAAGGCTGGGACGTGGCGCAAGACGCCCCAAATAGTGCAAGCGAAAGTACACCAAGCGAACGAGCGCGGGCAGCATCCGCACAACGTAAGGCGTCCCCAAAGAGCGACAGCATGGTTAATAGCTGGGTTAGTCACAGGGTTAGGAGTGGGGTCCGCCAAGGTGACAGGGGACGGGGCGGACAGGGCTGCCGCGATGGGGGAGGTGGGGTCCACCGCAATCAGCTCAGCGCGCCATGCGAGCACACGGCGCAGCCAAGGGTTATCAGGCGGCAGCATCGTCAACGTGCGTTGTTGCAAGCGCTCGTCCGGGAGGTGGCGGACACGGGACCAGTAGCAAACATGGGCAGCGCGGTTGTCAGACTCGAGCGTGCGAACCGCTGAGTCGTTGAGCAGGAGCGCGGACGGGTACTGGGCGCGAAGCTTGCCACGCGGCACACCAAGGGCCAGTCGCAGGGCTTGTCGAATCGGCACCTCGAGGGGCGCGAGCGCAGCCGGGGGTGGCGCCCAGAGCTCCAACCATAAGTCATACACGGCTTAATGCAGCTATTGATGATCGCGAGCTTGGCGCGCATAGTGATGTGTGGACTTGCTGGACAACGCAAGGCGAGTTCCATCCGACGCGATCCGGAGACGCATGAGTCGGGTGCGCCTTCACAGACTCGTGCTCAGAATGAAACGCATGTCGATCCCATAGATCCTAGGAGACGCGTATCCAGGCCAGCTGTCCCAGCTGGGCGGCAGGCTACCCATGATCGTAACGACAATGCCCGGCCCAGTACATCAGGGGTTTGGCAAAGACACTGTGCCTGATCAGCCAGCAGATCTTGTACCATCTTCTGCGCACTACTCAGCGGGATCTGATATACTTTGAGTGCTTATGAACGTCTGGCCGAAGATTTGTTTAGCCGAATTCGTTCGGGGCTCACGGATGTGGGGGTCCAGACACAGAAGGAGAGGGATTCTTTAGGGCTAAAGTAAGGGCTAGAACACCTTATGTGGAAGGGTCCCGTGCTATATATTTCTCAGACTGATGATAACTTGAGGGTGTGATGTTCTGTACTGGCATCATGATGTGCCGTGGTGTGTTCATGACCACACCATCATCACTTAGGGGTCAGGAAAACGACTTCCGTAGTACAAAAGCCAGTTCTGGTGGCCAAGGATGGCTGAGGATATCCAGAATTGCGTACAGACACGTCAGCAGTTCCAGGTAGGCAAGCCTGACAGAAGGGGATAGCTGTATATCACTCATATGCGACGATCTATCAAGCTTGGGATGCTTGCACTGACGTTTGTGACTCTCGTTGCTTGCAATTGGGCTGCACTGATCTGTGCCTCCAGCTAGTCGCATAATAAGGTCCCTTCTCTTGCTGTTCATAGCTTCACCATCTGTCCTTCTATCTGCTTGACTTTGGGGCGTGGGCAGTGCCAGAATGGAAATCAGCCCCCATTTCTGCCCCAGACAATCATGTATTTTCAGAGATACAGACCCACAAAGCAAGGTTCTGGGAACACCTGGGTTCTCCCATGCAGTGCATCCATCTGTGGGGATGCAGTAGTGAGATGCTGCACGAACTACCAACATGTTAATCGTTTGCTGATTAAACGATAGCTGCCAGATTTCCTCAGGTGTCAGAGCACCTGGCACAATTGGTCCATGACGAGAGTCTATACGTCTCTGCTCTCTCCACATTATTATGCGCGTCGTTAATTCATTCTAGGTCTCACAGTTGACTTTCCACTGAGACTCGCGATGAGTGGCCATATTTAATATGTTTTCTTCACTACATCTGACATCAACGTCCAAGATCGGTTTACACCGATTATGATCCCCTCCCAGTGATTCAGGGTTACGTGGCCGAGTGGTCTAAGGCGATGTGTTAAGGCCGCATTCCGAAAGGGCGCACGTTCGAACCGTGCCGTAGCTAATCTTTTGCCTTTTTGGGAGGGCAGCAGACGTTCCAACCCCAGCGCTTTAACAACCAGACTAACGTCACAAGCTCGAGTCCTTTCTTATGTTTGCTTGCATATGCTCATGATTGTTAAGGTCAGATTGAAGCTGATGCTGCGTCGCTGCCGTCTCGCGGCGGTTCCATGGTAGTGTGCCAACGTTGTATCTCAAAGTGAAACCCAAGCTCCGTTCAACTCTGTCACTGAACTTGATGGCCTATTGTGACAGCCCATTGCAGATTCGTGCATCTTCTTTATTACACAGCAACTTCGTACGTGCTCACCTCTGAGCGCAGACGCTAGGGTTCACCCAGATATCTCAGAAACAGTGCAGAGACAACCTTCTGAGCCGGGGCGAATGTTGACAACGCCAACGGATGTTTCTGTTCTAGTAGGAAGCGCGCTTGTTTTCCTGCTCTTGTGATTTTCCACCGCTGTTTATTCGTCCGAGCTGGTATGCAAAGGCCTGCGCCATTACTTTTCCACTCACTGAAATGGAGTGGACAGGAGCTTTGTTATCTAGGAGCCAATTGCTCGAGATTCCAACCACTTAAAGCATATATGCTTCAGCCCCATGAAAAGCAGCAGCATTCTCCTTTCCGCCCGTGCAATTTGTGTTCACGCGGAGCAATGGCCTTTGAGAGCAGAAAGGAGGATGCCATTCAGAAACTAACCACCGTGGTCAGTGCAAAGGCGCATGCATGTTCGCCCGATGGGCACTCAGACATTGCGATGCCGGGCATGCTGTGCTTGGCGTCCAACTTGCCCTTCATCAGGCCAGTTGCAGCCTTTGCAGTCCGACCATCAACGATGCACAGTGCACGGTGTTTTCCATCTACATCCGGCTCAGGCAGTACAGGTACCTGCATGAAGCTTGTAACACATGCGCAATGCATGAGCAGTCGCCGCCAGCCTGCTTCTTGCCCTTGGGATGTCAGGGGTCACCACACACTCAGCGGGCATGAGGTTCACGTGCTTTCATGCGTGCAAGGATGTTGAAGAATGCGGCCCACTGGTGCCAATCGCTAACATCCAGATAACGTGCGCGCAGATGGTGGCAACGCGGCAGCGGCGCGGCGGTGGTTGCCTATCGCCGATCGAAACTTTGTCGGGAACCCGGCCAGCGACCACTTGCACGGCCACTCACATACCACATGACATAACACCTTACTGCAGCCAAACGCAAACATACAACACACAAACAGCCACAAGGTTTTGAAAATGATTTCTTGACGAGCCTTTCCTGCATGACTGGGTTCTAGGGGTCTACGATATGTGAAGTGCTCAGACCAGGGACGGGCTTCCAGCCTTTACCACGCGATGCTTGCTTAACGATATGGTATGCAAATGTAACTTTATCGTTTATAACTTGTACGCGTTTATCCGTTGCAGCCATAATCATTGTTGAGGTCATGTAGGATGTCTCGCTCATTTCTAGCATCTGGACATTGACTGCCCTCAGATCGAACGTAAACACAAAGAAGTCTTTCAAATGAATGGTGTGACGTCTTTGTGCATCTCCCTTGGCAGGCTGGAGGATGTCTGCAAACGCAGGAGTTCGCGGTGCTTGTCAACTCGTGCGACATAACGTCCGCAACGATAGACAGTGTCTCAGAAGGTTTGTGAGTCTGCCTCGCAAAGGGGAGGGTGCACGACAGCGAAGGTGAGAATCGCGTCCCTGCAGAAACCTAACTAAGGGCGCCAAGATTGCTTACAAGGTTGGTTGCTCATACTCTCTCACTTGATTTCACTTTATACGTGAACATGCTCCACTTGCTGCATCATTCTTGACGAATGGAGTGTTTCATGGACCGGGTGGCTTGAAACCCCTGCGCACAACCCTGGATCCGAGCCGAGCCCAGCCTCAAGGCACTGTCAGCGTTACAAGCCACAGATGGATGCAGAAAAGCTCTTCAGGGAGATGACTATCTATTCGTCGCATTCCGCTGCAGACTGTTGAGCGTACTTATAATCTGCAAACTTGTTTCAAATTGCCTGTGTAGCTACTAAATAAACTGGACCCAAGAGCTAAACAATCCATAATTTGCAAGTGCGAGCCTTTCAGTACTCCGTAAGACAACGTGGCATTGCATGACATGGTTTGGGCATCAACTTCAAATGCACATTCTGTTTCGGCTCCTATCACGCCAGGATACGCCGGGATGACAAGCTCAACAAATGCGATGAAGCAGTGCACATGGGGCATGCCAGGAATTACCTCCGAGACATGTATCCAGTTATGCTTACGACATGAATTTAAACAAGCACGACATTAGCAGCCTGTCCTTAGATGCGGACAAGGCCACCTTTCAAATTCTTATGTTCACATGTGGTGCACTGATGTCCATTAGTGCTATGCATGCCTATGCAACAAAACCTTCCCAGCGCATGATGAACGCCTTGTTCACTGGTCTCTGCACGGCCATTGTTTGATGTCATTACAATCGATGACCATCGTGCCACACTAGCGCACGAAGATGCTCACGGATTGTACAAGTCTCCCTCATACGATACCTCAGTGGTTGGTGTACGGCAGTCATGTGAAATAGCAGCCACGACAGTCTGCGAATGGCAGGGAGCCTACATCTGGCTGTGCATAGGTGCTTCGCCAGGCTGTGCAATTTGCGGGTTTAGGTACCTGGAAATTCACGAATAATGGGGACACAAAGGGGGTCAAAGCCCAGTCGGGCAAAGCATTCACTGCTGTGCGCACGCTGATTTGTTAGCTGCACTTGGAACTGCAGCCTGCTGTACGGCATCAATGTCACCAGTACAACAGGAGCTCGGCACCTGTGCACTTCACCTGTGGTATCCGCCTGGAAACGCGTGTAAATGGGTGGGAAAGCGTGTGTTTCCACCGAGCTACCGTGACCGGTTTTGCCGTGTTTATTTTTGTACTACAGCTGCATTGTGGCCTTGTCATGCTTGTCCTGCATGCTCCCAAACACAACCGCTTTGTGCGCTGTGTGGATGCACATGCATGCGATCACATTGGGAACACTTCCAGCTGAAAAGGATCTCATGCCTTGAATGAAGTCTGCTGCTGCGGTGTCTGCACTGCTGTAGTGAAGACACTCCTAGCATACAGTTCCCTTAGATGGACACGTGTGCACACTGTAGACGCATCCTATAGCGCGTGGGATCCACACCTGCACGTCCCCCTTCGCATGTGGCAACTGCCACATGCGTATCTTCCTGTCATGCTTTCTTGTGCTCAGAATACTTACACCTGTTTCCTTGCTTTCCTATACATTGCCTGTGCTCGAAGTCATCGTGTGACGGTCGACCGAGATACTCGACATGCACCAGAGGTGCGAGCTTGCCAGATTGGATAGCACCCGTGAACAGAGGTGTATGATGATTGAACATGCTGCTTTCCGAACATAGCCATGAGCTGTTGCAGTATTACGACACGTATAAAGGCAACCAAGCATGACTACTGTACTATATTCAACACATGGTTGGAATTTTGTCAGTGTGACATCAATTTTGTCTATATGTGACCCGAATATTAGATAGAGAAAATCTGGATTAATATACCTCTAGGTACCCCGAACGTGGCCAGCGTGATGCGTGATGAACCATCTGTTGAATATAGTACGGTTTTAGGCGCTTTTTAACTCTTTTAGGCGCCTCATCCTACATATTGCTGGATTCGGTGGACATTGGCTGCTACGACGAAGCAGAAGCTGGCTTGGCTTGGAGGGTTCACAGCATCGCTAACAAGGAACTGGATACCGCTGAGCGAGCCGCCCTTGGTCCCCAGGTTCTTGGATTTCGGCTCGAGACATCTGGCACGGTTACTTTCTTACGTCTTCCAGCTTTTGAGTTGAGGACTCTTCAAACTCGCTCTGGGACTCATGAGTGGATGCAGTTGCGCCATATTAACCCTCCTCGGGGCGCCTCATCTACTATCAACATGATTGGCATTGCAGAGATACAGAGTTCAAGGTTCAAGAGTTGGAGACCTTTAAGCAGCCACTGTCTGATGCTTCTGGCAGTTCGCTACTCCCTGGGTCCGGGGTCAGGGTTCTGTTGTTGCCTTTTCATCGGGTACTTCCAGCTGTGCCCTGATTGTGTTGTGGAACGGACTCCGTTTCAACTTTGTTCCTAGTAGATCAATGCAGTTGCGCCATATTAACCACTTCCGGGGTGCCTCATTTGTAATTACTTGTCCCTCTGTTGACTCTGGTCGCCAGGATACTCCCTTACTCGTGTGGCTTGAAGTCCTGTGATGCAGCAATTGACAGGAACTGTTCCGAGTGCGTGTTGGTTCTGTTATTCGGCTTGAGCTATGGTGATACTGTTCCTCTGTGTAATCTCATATAGTACGGTCGGCTGGCGGAGCGGCAGCTGCACGCGACCAGCAAAAGCGCTCACGGTACCAGACCGCCGATCTCAATGGTTAAGCCTTCGACCCGTTGCCGCATGAGTCTTACGGTTGCTTGGGCAAGCCGGCGACACAGCTGCTCAACGTCCTGGCCACCGTGGCGAGCGCCGCTGGGGTTGGACTTGTTCAAAGGTGACTTTGTCTCCAATGCGTTACATGAGCTCAGTGTCTCCTTGTGCAGGGGTAATGGAGTCCTGTACCGCCGTGGCCTTGGAGTGTTTGCGAGAGCGGCTGGTGAAGCTTTCCAGGAGGGCCTGCTAGTTCCTGTTGCTGACGTACCCTAAGGGGTCTTTGTGCCGTCGCGAGTGTGTGCTGGGTTCTTTGTTGCTTCCTGAGCTATGGTGATTCTGTCTCTCTGTGTAATTGAATATGGTACGGTAGCAGCTTGTTCATCTTGTAAGTTGCACCGGCTTGTAAGTTGCAGCCTAGAGGCAACGGGTGGCTTAACTCCACTCGTGTGTGCATCTTGGCAAATTCTCTACCTGGTAGAAGTTTGGCTCACGATGCGGATGCATGATACCCGAATTTTGAGTACATGTGTCTGTTAGCAAGGATTGCTGAAGCGTCCCACGATTGCAAGGGCAACTGCAGCTGATGAGGACGCTTGTTCAGTAGAAGCCGCCACAGTTTGAGGAGGTTAAGCTGCAAAGGGTCTCCGGCGAAGCATTCACACCTATGCACGCTTGGTGATTGCAGCCTCCAGATATCGACTGTCAAACCATTGCCGTCATAAAATTCAGGTTGTGATTGTGCTCCACATGGGGGGCAGAATGTTGCTACCACCCTGATTAGCGCACCCCTTTCAATAAGTTTCCGGAATTCCAGCACGCATGTCATTTACTCATCGCACATGCTACCTTTTCCAGGCACCCAACCTTTTCTTGATGGTATCTTTGGTGGCCTTGGTTGTCACACCGGAGAGTGTCACTTTGGGTCGTTACAAGCGACAGGGCTGGCAAAACACGAATAAAAAAAAAAAAGGAACTAACACTGAAAACAATGTCACAAACTAAGACAAAACACACAAGAAAACCAGCAACCTAAGCCACGCCGGGATCTTCCTGCGGTGCATCACACCCTGCATGGAAGTCCGAGCCGACGTTCACTGCGATACGAGAGAGAGGGACTTGTAGTACATGCGCGCGTTGCCCTTGCACAAAGCACAGCTGAGATCCCGACGGACGCCACGTACGAAGGCAGCCTTGGACACCCGATTCCCCCCCCCTGCCGCCAAGTCGCCAAGCTCCGAAAGGAAACGCGAGGCGGCGGAGCCCATGCGGCCAAACGACTCCACGGCGAGTGGGATGAAGTCGTAAGCGGAGCCCTCCCCAAACTCCTCGAAGGCTCGTTGCTTCCGCAGCTCCGCCTTCGCTGCCGCGGATCCGGCAACCTCTGCGGCAAACGACGCGGCCACCGGGCGCGTAACAACGCAGTCCATGATGCGGACGCGGCCGTCAGGCCAGACAGTCAAAATATCCCCGCGACGAAGACCAGCAGCCCCTTGCGCCCCCGCAGCTGCAAGGCTGCTGTATTGCGGTTCCACGCTAGACGCGCAGCCCGCATGGTGGATGGCATGGCGCCAGGCCGAAACCCAGTAGTTATGGCGCATCGATGCCTCCTGCATTGCGGTTGCACGAGAGAGCGTGGTCCGGCGTCGTGGAGTCGCCGGCGGTGCAGTGGCAAGGCGGAACATCCACCGCCGTTGTCACCCCTAGACCGAGCAGGTGACGCACCGCTGCAAAGAATTCTCCATTGCTAAGGCGCAAAGTGGGCGCGGTGGGCAGCGCAGTTAGCCATGCAGATGCAGGTCCACAGGACGCACTGCGGATACGCGCCGCCGCGCGCCGACCGTCTGCGGTGGTAGTGTCGCAAGCTTCGAGGAAGGCCGCGCCCAAGCAATCGCCAACGAGGCTTGACACGGACTTCTGAACCCCGGGCAGCTCCGCTTTAACAAACTCGGTTGGCAGGTCACGCGCGCTCTGGTCCCATTTGCATGCCTCGGATGCATCATCAAAGACACGTAGCCAAGCGGTCAACAACCCCGGCCTTGTCACACTCGAGAAAGGCTTGCATGCATCCGGGCCTTCCTTCATAACCGCTTGCGCTTTGGAGGCCCCCGCCACCAGCGCCGCGTCTGCGACAAGCGACGTTGCGTCGAGCAGCCCAAATCCGCCGTGCCGCAAGGGGAGTTTGAGCTGTTGAAACGCACTCATCGATCGCGCTCCAGTTACAGGCACCTGAAAAAGCGCAACAGCGGCCGTTGTAATGGCTTCCTCCACTCGCGCAACGCTGTGTTGCAGGGAGCCCCACGGCACCGTGCTCATGAGGTGCGCCATGCGAAGGGACAGGGAGGATCGGAGCAAGGCAAAGTGTGCCTGAAGACTGACCGGCAAGGCCCTGAGTTTGTGAATCTGTGCGATAACGGAGACCGCGCGAGCGTACAGGGTCGCTGCCTCGTACCTGTCCGTGCCGATCGGCGTGCCGCATACCGTGATTCCCTCCGGGCAATGCATGACACTTTGGGTTCATCGAGGGACGTTAGTGGTGGGATCATGAAGACAAACATGTACCTCGTTGCACTCCTCATGACATGGTTACCTATGTTTCTTGTAGTTCCTGTTCGACCATTAACTATTCCTTTTCTTTGTCCTGTTCTACTCTCTGGGGAGCGGGCAGCAAATGCCGCGAAACCACGCCCCAGTAGAACGCATCTGCATAGACGGAGGCTGCCGCACCCGCAACATGGACAGGCAAGAACGGGAGGGTCGGCACGGGGTCAAAGACGCAGCAGCGGTGAAGGCGCAGTGGACAGTCGACCACCGACTGCGGTGAAAAACACACACGTGGCGCGCAACAAACGCTGTACCGCACCGCCCCCCGCGCCAGAACACAAGGTCGAAGGGAAGAGCAGGTGCCCAATGAAGGACAGGCAGCTACGCTCCCACGCGGGCAAATCTCCAGAACGCCACAAGGCAGCCGCGGCGCGCGCCCCCAACAATGGCCCGCGCCATGTAGATGGAGTGAAACATGGCTAGCCAGTGGACAGGATTCATGTCTGGCAAGTTGTGTGGTGCCCAACACAACTACGCTTCCATCAGCATCCCGTGCAAAAAAGCACCGTAGTATTCATACCATGGTATCTCTGGAGATAGGGGGTTGGCGAGCTAGTTTGTCAGTTTCGCGCTCAATTTGCACATATGTGGGCGAGGGTGTCACACCCAAGACATCATGATTTGGCAGCGCGCAGCGGGACGCCTTGGTTGGGAAAGTCCCTGTGGGACTCAGTGTTGTTTTGGGCAGATATATTGGCTGTAGCCAATGATAAAACACTGAGAGTCGTTTTTGGTCTGCCATGCATGTTCCAACGGTCTGTGGGCATGTTCGGTTTACCGCTAACTAGCTAGACGATGCTGCAGAAAAGTCCAGAAAAACACTGCAAGGGACAGGGGGCCATCATCGACAGCAGTAACAATAACTCGCTCCCTGTAAAATCACTCTGATCATGAGCAGCCTGTCGCGCACGCCGTCGCTGCTGCTGGCAGGGAAGGCACCCCTGTTGCGATTCGTGCGGCTGCGTCTTAACTCAAGGACGCCCCGCGTTTCCTTGGAGTGTCCGCCAGTGAGTGCATAAGGTTATCATCGATGTACTTCTGGAAGCCTTCCTCAGACGGATGCCCAGACTTTAAGTAGCGGCATGAAGGATATGTGCACGCCCTCTTGTTAGTGAGCATCGCGCAAGGTGCTGTGCGATACTTCTGCCGCTGTGAAAGCAGAAGGTAAGTGATTGATTGCGCTACCGTAGTCTAGACATCACTTGGTCAAGTAACGCAACGCGGCCCTGACGGCACCTATAGGTACAAACTCGTGATTTATTCTATCTAATTTCCGGATCAAACATTTTTTAGATAGAGAACGTGACGCAACGCAACTCTGGGCATCTCACCAAGTGTTGTCAAGACTGCGGTAAGTGTACGTGTGTCATGTGTATGGCCTCGGCGATCAAAAATCTGGATTTAGCCCGAGGGGAGCCTGATGCCGACTTTCCTGAGCGATGGGAGAGGAGGTCGTCGGTGGTGTCAAAGGCTGGCGGCAACCCACAGTATGCTACCCACGACTGAGTCGAGAGTGACAGTTGACTCCTTCACCAGTTTCAGACCATTGAATGCGCCCAGCGCCTGTGTCACGAAAGCAAGGAGGTCGGCATCCTTGTCCTCCTCACATTTGTAAGCAGGGTACGGTATTGCGGCCATGCCTTCTGTGGGACAAGAGTCCCGTTCTCCTCCTTAAGCCATTGGTAGGCTCACTTAGCGGTGGCATCCTTGGCATTGGGCATTGACGCATGCCACGTCTCACTGACAGAGGCTGAAATGGTATTGATTTCTGAGTTACAAGCGACAGGGCTGGCAAACCAGGAAAGACCACCAAAACGCGAATGAAAAACAAAGGAAGACAAAGCACACAGCGACACAAACGAAACAACTAAGTAAGACGGGCATCATCCGGGCCCTCCATCGGCTCATCACAGCCCGGCCGGAAGTTGTGCCCGACACGAACGGCAATGCGCGAGAGAGAGTTGTAATACATGCGCGCATTGCCCTTGCACAGGGCGCAACTGAGCTCCCGACGCACAGTCCGTACGAAAGCGGCCTTGGACACCCGACCTGCCGCCTCCACCAGGTCGCCAAGCTCCGACAAGAAACGCGACGCCGCGACACCCATGCGGCCGTATGACTCAACAGCAAGCGGTACAAAGTCGAACGCAGAGCCTTCGCCACCTCCGCGAACTCCGCCCGCTTCCTCGCCTCAGCCTTCGCAGCCGCAGACCCTCCAGCCTCCGCTGCGTCTCGCACGTACGATGCAGCCGCCGGGGTGCGTGACGACGCAGTCAGGATGCGGACGCCACCGTCAGGCCAGACCACGAGGATGTCGCCCCGACGTTGAGTGGCAGCCCCTCGCGCCCCCGGGGCCCCAAGGCTGCTGTAAAGCGGCTCCGCGCTCGATGCGCAACCAGCGCGGGCGGATGGCATGGCGCCAGGCAGAAGCCCAGATTGATTTCTTATTAGTAAGTGAACTCAATTGGCATTGATTGATCATAATCAACCAAGAGCTCGCCTTTTGAGTTCTCTGAGCTTGATGCCGTATAGCTGAGCACCTCCGCGTTGGCCACGGAACCGCCATCTGAAAGTGGTTTAGAGCAACAGCTCTGGTGCATCTCGTTGAGATTCGATTCCAGAGCTAGAGACGGGATATTCACGACAAGAACAACTCATAACAAGAATCCCAGTCGTACCAATCATCTTTGTTGAGGGGCTTGAGTGTCCTGATCAGTAACGCTAGAGTGGAGGTCATGGTAAAACAGTTCTCCTGAGACATGAACAAACATGGTCTCACCTGAGAAGTTCATGGCCTAGGATATGACGACGGCCTTGGCGCACGGTTGCGCATCGTGACCCATAGCTTGTTGAGATGTCACACTTTCCTTCTTTCTGAATCGTGGGACATGTTCCTGTGTTTTAGACTGTTGAGGAACAGCTTGCAATATAGGGTGAACCCAAGGGCCACCAGAGCCTATCTATGAATAGCATGCTGTGGGATAGACCCGACAACCACAAACCACAAACACAAGCCTACAACACCGGGACCTACATTTCAACGATCCGCATGGTCAGTATTGATCAGTCTCTGTCATTGATGTCTTGATTACTCTCTCTCATCAGTCTCTGACAGGGCCGCATCAGCGGGCTGATCAGCGGGCTCCAAGGGGCCCCGATCAGCGGGCCCATCATTGGACTCTGAGGTGGCCTGACCGGGGTAGTACACTGTGTACGCAGGTCCACCTGGGAGAGTGTCGGTGAGCTCACTCCTCCGTGCTGGCGAGCCCTTGCGAGCATTAGGCCTAATGCGGGCGGGTACTGGATCTACGACACGCTGGGGCAGCAGCACGCCGATCTTCCTGATTGTGCGCACAGCCTGCCCACCTGCCTGGGCATGGCCACCATGAGTTGTATGCAGCAACAGGAGCGGTAAGCTATTAGCTTTTTAAGCTGACTCTTAGTGCTCTGAAACTAGTGCTGTCCTTGGTTAGGAATGCGCAGGGACATACTTAAGCACCTGCCATCTTGTACACATCTGATCAGCATCCATGGATGATGGAAGCACAATAACTGCACAGCGTGTGGTGTGTGTTGAATGATTCAACTTGCATTCGTACACGTACAGGGTCTGGCCCTGACACCAAACATAATCCGAAGATGGTCTGGGGGTCTGACCAATCACTGATTCTCCCAGAACTGCATGGTTGGAGATGAAAAAAGGGCCCTTTGTGGGTCGGTGAAACGCTGGGGCAACTTGACACCAAGGCAGCCTCCACGAACATGCAATGCACACTTGATGATGACCAGCGGTTTCAAAGGATTGACATCACAGCTGTCTCAGCGGGTGAAGGAGCCTCCACTGACCAATCAGATCTTGACAAGGTGGCAATGTATGTAGCGCCGAGGGCACGGCTTGGGATGACTGGGGGCGCCTGGGGAGAGTTGGGTAAGCTCTCGGGGGGTTGCACATTCATCTCGGAAGCTGTGCCAGCAGGAACCCCCCCCCGGGCCGGCCACGAGCATCGCCAAGTTTTCGGCATTCCCCACAGGCGGTTGCCATTGGGTGCGATGTTGGACGGCGGGCTACCGTAGTCAAGGGCGCCACCGGACGCGGCAACCGCGACGTCAGCCGCCGTGCTACCGCCAGCCGCCACTGCGCCAGCCCTCAAAGCAGCCGCTCCCGCACTGATGCCGGGGTGGTTTCTGCGGAGGGAACGTTCGCGGTAGTGGAGGGAAGGACCTCTGAGGCATTGGGGCTGATCGCTGCCTCCATCCCCTCAGGCAGACCTGGCAGATCAGCGGTGGTTGGAGCAGTTAGCTTTGCATCCACTGGCACGATCCCGTCTGCACATTCTCCAGGTTGGTTTTGAATGCACTATCACAATAAAATTAGAGGGGCATGGAGGTGATAGGCTGACGGAATACAATGCTGTCTAGCGTTCTATAAGCTGCATGCCGTGTGTTGTCAGCGCTGGCATTGAATTTGAGAGCTGCAAATTATCTCAATCTTTCATGGGTGGGACGAACACGTGAGTGCCCTTCATAGGTTGGCAAAACGCTGGGGGTGGCTTGACACCACGGCAGCCTCCACGAACATGCAACGCACACTTAAAAATTCCCAGTGGTTCCACAGGCTTGACATCACACCTATTACATTGGGTGAAGGATCCTCCACCAACCAATCAGAAGTAGATATAGTGGCGCTGTAGGAAGCGCCAAGGGCACAGCTTGAGGCAACGGCAGGTACTGGGGATGATTCGGGTAACCTCTGTGAGGGGTGCGCATTCAGCTCACAAGCTGTGCCAGCAGGAACGCTGCCTGAGCCGGCCACAAAGTTCGCCAAGTTTTCGCCCTTCTCCACATGCGGGTCGCCGTTGGCTGCGACCTTGGACGGCAAGTTATTGTTGTCAAACCAGCCAGCGACGCTGTCGTGGGGAATATCAGGGGTTGGGCCCTGTGAGGGCGGTGTGTCGGAGTTGTCGATGTTGAGAGACTGAAGTGCGGTGCTGAGATCATGATCTGGGTGTAGGGACGGCAGCGTGGCGGATAAGCCGGCAGCCACATTTGGCGCGGCAGGAGGGGGGGGGCTCATGACAGGCCCCTGCTTGCTGGCTTGATGGGGTACATCTTTGGGGGCCATGGATTTCGGCTTGCCAGCTGGGATGCTCAAGCTGGCGCCACCGGACGCGGCCACCGCGACGTCAGCCGCCGTGCCACCGGCAGCCGCCACTGCGCCAGCACCCAAAGCAGCCGCTTCCGCACTGATGCTGGAGGGGACGATCGCTGAAGTGGAGGGAAGGTCCATTGAGGGGATGGAAGCGAACGCTGCCTCCCTCGCCTCAGGCGGACCGGGCAGATCAGCGGCAGTTGGAGCAGTTACCGCTGCGTCCACTGGCACAATGCCGTCTGCACACACTCCATGTGAATCTTGGATGCACCATAATATTGGAATGGTAGGAGCAGATTGGTGAGATATTTTCCAGGCTATGTGCAAAAGGCCTGACCTTTTGCACATTTTCAAACATTCTAGCACACTTCAAGCAAAACATTATGACATACTTGGCAGCATGACCTCGCATTCTGGATATTCGCGCAGTAAGACCCTTACTGGTCAGGCACATAAGAAATCAGTGTGAATATGTGCTGCATATAGGCCACGACATCCAAGCAGCTGGCGGCAGGGGAGATCCCCAAGCCCAGATCTAGGAGGGGCCTAAAGGTCCGTAGGGCGTCCCTATGCCAGGTGTGACTGCGCAGTCACTCTTGACATAGGGACGCCCTTGGGCCTTTGGGCCTCTCCCAGATCTGGGCTTGGGGAGCCCCTCTGCCGCCAGCTGCTTGGATATCGTGGCCTGCATGCAGCACATAATCACTCTGAGTTCCTGTGGCACAACCTGTTGTTGCTTCCATTGTGCGCTTGACTCTGATTCTTACATGGCCTTGTTTGCAGCATCGAAAACTTGACAGCCCTCTCATTGATTGGGACTTCCGTAAACCACCATAGTTGCATCGCCCTTCGGGGGATGCCGCAACTCTCCATTAGGCGCGAGATCAGCTCTGGCTGTCTCGCCTGTCGTCAACGCCGCCTTCTTTTGACTGGCGTATCTCTTTTCCTTTCGTTTCTTTTCACACTAGTACTGAGTGTGCAGTTTGCAAACTATTGTGCCATCCAGCTATCTACATGACAGCGCACAACAAGAATGACATCTTGCCATGCAAGTACCGCACCATCATCATGAAGTTATGTCTACTTACCGTTGACTCCAGTGGAGGGCTCCGCAACAGGTGGGCTCCGCAATCTTGGGGCCCTCATCGCATTTCCAGCTACCTGCAATCCAGCATTCTCTCGCGCACGGGCTTCCCCTTGCAGGGTAGCTGTTGCCTCTTCTTGCAACCCTTCCTCTTCCGCCAGGCGCCCGGCATGAAACATGCGGCGCCAGGTTCGACCCAATGCTGCACGTCGACGCTGCACTGCATGCGGATTGTTATCGATATCGATAACAATGAGCTCCTCGAAAGGTATTACCACATGCACATTCATTTATGATGAAGTGTTCACCTGCAACACCAGCCAAGCGTTTAGCGTGTAGATTGCACACGAGTTTTGTGGACGACAGTTTGATTGGTTTCCAAAGGGGTACAAATGTACCTTATCGGATAATACCTTCTTGTTTCCAGTGTGAACGTCAATTGAAAGAAGCGCAGGAAGCGTTTTAAGAGCTGCTCAATCCGTTGTATGATTGATTGTATGTGCGCGCAATGATGCACGCGTGCAGACACGCTTGCGAGATCAGCGAATTGCGAACAACTATTGAAGAGCCATCACTAGCAGCTGACAGAGATTGACACGATTTAGCGGTAACCTATCGAACACCGAATTGCCTGGAGTAGGTAGTATACCGTTTCGAGCTCTTCCAAGCACTGGTTGCAAACTGCCGTTGCTATGGTTGCGTGTGGCGTTGACTGTTCGGGAAACCTGCGGGTACCTTCACAACCTGTCAATACTGGAGCAGGTGCGTCCAGGCATTGGGGTTAATATAACTGTGGCCACCTTGACAATACTGGAGCAGCTGAGTCCAGGCATTGCGATCAGACAATGCTTGGATGGACAACATATCTCAAGACTATCCAGTGATAGTCAGCACCAGCATGACTGCGACCATGACAGGACTCTGCTTGGATTGGTCCCGATGATGCTGAGCTTCTATCGAAAGCTCTGCAGCTGGTGGCAAGTTCCCTTGACACAGTAGTACTTTGAGCGCATTGACAAGTTTCTGTGGCACTTTGTGCAATGTGTAAACACGTGAGCGGATGCCGCACCTCGCCAGCCGCCTGGTCCACCGCTTCAACCTCGCCGACTCTGAAAGACGTCTCCGGTTCGTCAGGGTCGCCCTCGCGCAGCTCCACCAAATCGCCCTTTTGTACACAGGCGACGTTGCACACAGCCGTGTTTGGTTGCCTGATCATGATCTGCGGGCTCTGGCACGGGTACTTTGCCGGGCCATAGTGTACGAGCGGCACCCATGTGGTCTCTACTGGACTGGCTTTGTCACCCGGGAAGCGCTCCGACACGAGGAACCGCATGCCCACCCTCAAGTAGGCTGCCTGTCCGCCCACGCTCCACCTTTGCATCAAACCACACCCCCCGGAAGTGCTGCAAAGCAGATGAAACATCAACAATTGAATAAAGATGGTAGATCATAACACAAGGCCTCGGTCATTCCATATGACCAACAGAGGTTGACGTCAACCACGCCCAGTCACTGATGAGCAAACTCATTGCATACGACATCATAAAGGCCACCTCCTATAGCATTGCGTCCTCAGTGAGCAACTCGTAGCATGCACCTAGATCATCACCATGCCTCTTCTCCATTACCCTCGGGTTCATGAGTCAGACTAGCAAGATATGAGTGCTTGAGGTTTCGGACATGTCCCGCTTGGGCAAGCTGGAAAGAAGAGCTAGAGACAGGAAGTTTGAGTCAAAAGGTAACAATTGTTGTGCCAGGCATGTCACCCGCACAAGAACACCTTCGATTTCGAGGACATGTGAGGGGGGTGAGACGCACCCGCTCACTACTCATGACTTGCACATGGCGGCGCTCGCACGGGCGCGCGAGTGCCTCGGCCATGAGCTCCTTCGCAGGAGAGAGGGGCTCCAAAATGGTGTGGATGCCCACTTTCTGTATGTCCAGCACTTGTTTTCCCAGCTTGAGACCTCTCGTGAAATCGGCGCTGATCGCTCCCGCCAAGCCCTCGCATCCCTTCACTCGCCCAACTACCGCCTCCAAAGTGTGCTCCTGTCGTGAGCCTTTGCTACGTGAGGGGCGTCCACGTCGTCTCGCCACCACCTCCTTGCTGCTTTCGCCGCAGGTGCCGTAGCTGCCCTCGGGGTGGTTCCGGTTTAGCACCCCTTCCGCCGCAGGCTCCGGCTTTGCCTCCAAGCGACCACCGCCAGGCCCCCCATCCACCAAGGTATGGCTCGAGCAGGGTGCTTCGATCTTTTCTGAAATTTCGTTCGTTTTCCAAGGCGCTGAGGCCTACTTCATGCCAAAGGACGCTGTAGCTCAGTTGAGCATACTTTCCCTTCTGGCAAATCCAACTCCGCCGCCACACTGCCCCATCTCTCCGCCAGTGTCACGCTCATGGAGCCACATTTTCTGCACAGTAAAGCATCGTTCATGCAGCTCATCACAATTGGCGTACTCAATCTGATGCCGCATGGTTGAGCGTAGCGCTGGTCATAACAGAGGAAATAAGTAAGCACGACTTACGGCTTAAAAGATCGCAGCGATACGGAATAATCTCCACAACCCATGTTGGCATGCGAAACCTGTCTTGCTTTAACGAGAGATCCAAGTGGCAATTCAACGGTGAGAGCAGTGAGGCCAGCCCTAGGTGGGCTGCCGCTACCACCGCATGCGAGCACATGCTTCGAGCAAAGCACCAGAGAGGTGGAGGTGCAAGAGTCTCACCATGACAATGTTCCACAACTCTTTCGGTGGAAGCGGTGCCATGATGATTGTATCTCCAACCACTCAGGAAGCTCCCCGGGCGGGACGATTTTCCCGTCTCGGCGGGAGCTTTTGGCAGCTTGCCGAACCGCGTGGCCCTGAACGCCAATGTCTATGCCTGGGAGTGCAACAATTTGGCCAATGTCGCCTCGGGGAATGGGGTTGGCCACTGCCCCACGGAGATCCCTGCCTTGCTCGATGTCATTTTGAGGAGAACGGGGGGGGATGGCCAATGAGGGGAAGGTAGGAGCGCTGCCACATTGTTGATCAGCATGCTGACCAGCAGTCTCTGAGGGGGCCTGGTATGCATGATGCACGGCGGGCTGCAAGAACGTTGACGTGCCCTCCTGCGCATGACGCCGTACCTCATGGCAGGCGGGTAGTGGCCCTGCGATGGGCTGGAGCTGCGATGCTGGGAAGCCTCATCAGCAAAAGAGGGCATCATGATCCCACCTGCGTACACTCCATATGTGTCTTGGATGCACAATCATACTGGCATTGAAGGAGCAGGGAAGGGGGGGATTTGTTGGGGGAACACCGATGCTGTGCTGTGTGCTGTTACCACGCGTGATGTAAGCTGCACGCCGTGCCGTATGTAACAGCACACCCCTCCCACTTGCACGCGCCGTGTGTTGACAACACTGGTATTGAAGTCGATGGCTGCCAAACGGCTTCCTAACTGATGCTATCTCCAGCCTGTTTGTTCCGCCCTTACTTTGTCTGCTCCGAGTCCATGCAGCATGCTCTTTCAAAAAGCTGCTGACGTGCAAGTCCAATTCTCACAAGTACATATCCAATTTGCACAGGCGAATGCATTGCAATCTGCCATTTCAAAGATGCACTGCTACAATATACAACCTGACCATTAATTTCAAGTAGATCTACTGACTTCAATCTAGCCATGGGGTGCGGCGACTATCGCCCGACTAGTGTGCAGAGCACAGTCGAGGCACAGTCGGAGGAGTTTCATAAATGCGCATACCATATGCGAGGACTTCTGCTGCTATGGGCAAAGGAACGCCCCACGCGCCCTCAGGCCTCATCAGGGTTGGCACCTCGCCAGCCGCCAGGCTGCCGTGGCCTGCATACAACACTCATTCACATTGAGCGTGCAGTTTTTTTCGATCCAGCAAT
>NW_028323556.1:0-40839 GCF_984573655.1 Nuphar pumila | reverse complement strand
AAGAACGCACGACATGGGATCACCTTGGGCGACCCCTTGCAGTGAGCAGAAAGGGTCCGAGTGCTTGCCGTCCAGGGCAGCCACGCTTTCAGTTTTTGCATACATGTCCCAGATGAGACGCCAAGTTTTGGCGTTGACACCTTTGTGGTGCAGTTTATAAAAACAGGCCCGCATGCCAGACTTGGTGGTTAGCTTCTTTCAGATCCAAGAGAAACGCATGCGTGCACAAGCCATCAGCTTGCCGTTGCAAGATGGTCGAGGCAAAGACGAACAAGGGATCCATGGTGCCGCGGCCGCGACGGAAGGCAGACTGGTGGTCGTGGAGGGGGCCATGGCGCTCGAGGCGTGCAGCCATGATAGAGGTAAACAGTTTCGCGATCGTAGGCAGCAAGGTGATGGGGCGGTAATTAACACAGTCCGTGCGGTCCCCCGCTTTGTACAGACTGGTGATCACGCCTTGACGCCACTCACCAGGCACCGCCTCCGCGCGCCAAACCAGCAAGAGGAGGCGCGTGAGCATGCGCGCCATCGTAGGTCCTCCTTCTCTGCGAAGCTCATTAGGGATTTCATCCTTGCCAGGCGTTTTATAACGTTTCAGGCGGTCGAGGGCGGCGGCAATCTCACACCGCGTCATTGGGACGTCGAGGGAGGGGTGATCGGGGAAGGGGTGCGCACGCCAGGCAGCAACATCTGCTTCCACCTGCGCATGGTGGGCCAGGACATCGGCGTCCACCGCAGCGGCTGGCGTTTTGGGTGAGGGGAGTAGGTGTGAAGATGGATGCATAATGCGCGTGCGAGACCCGTAGTTTGCCATCTGTGGAGGTGTGGAGCGCGCCAGTCGGCGAAGCAAGGGCATCAACAATGCAGGCTGAGTCATCATGTTGTCGCAATGTTTTCAGGGCGTTCCACGCGGCATGGCCGCCAGGTGCATCCACCCACGCAGAGTGAACGCCGTCGGCACGCTGCTTGTCCGCGTCGCGTTTCGCCGCGCGCAGCGCTTTGCGTGCAGCAACGTCGGCGGCCTCCAGAGCACGCGCATGCACGGCGCTTTTGTTGGCCAGCCAGCGGGAATGGGCAACACGCCGGCACGCGAGTACACGACGAAGCGAGGCACTCATCCAAGCCTTCGTTTTGCCAGGAGAGATGCGCGCTCGACCAAGCGAAAGGGACGCGCGTCGTTGATGGCATGTGGCAGAGCTGCCGCCGCGATTTCAACGTCACTCTGTGTGGGCTGATAAGCGTCGTCGAGCATAGGTGAAACAGCGGCGTCAAAGGCCCGTGCATTGGCACCGAGGGCTGTTTTGTACGCACACAGTTTGTCAGAGCAGGACAGGTTGCCCAACCGCCATCGGAAGAGGGTGTGCACGGGGGCAGCAGGGGCCGCAGCGCACGTGGGCACTGTGAGCAGGAGGGGGACGTGGTCGGAGGAGCAGAGTGCCACATCCGTGTCCGTCGCCGCGAGGGAATGCATGTAGCGCTTGACACGAATGTGTCCCTCGTGCTTGAAAGTTATCATGCAACTCTGCGGATTCCAAAGATTGCTGAATCCATGCGCAGTATTTCGTGTTCTTCAACATGTCTGACATATTTCGGGGACTTAACAAGTGCCCGTAGGGCAGCGACAATATATGCGAGACAGGAAACCTCTACGATAAGAGAGCACGCTCAGATCATGGAAGGCGCAACAAGCGCAGGTTCGCAGATGGATATGCGAACCTTCGCATCTAGGGTTTGCGCACTGCGCGTAAGCGTTCGATCATTGGTGATGACTAGATGCGGAGTACACCTTTTGTGCAACACAGCACAGGTGCCTGCACTCCTTGTGAGTACTCAGCAGGCCTGTTGATAACGCGTCGCGTCGTCGCACGTCCCACGGAGTAAATCCTAGAGTAATAAACCAATCAGAGGAATAAACCTCAGTGCATGTCTGACTTTTTTCTATAAAGTAAGACATGCACTGAGGTTTGAATGCCAGGCCTAGTTTGAAATCCCTGGCCTGTGTTGTCAGCTGCGCTGATATTCTGCCATATGAAGACGTACCCAAAGACAGGGTGAGGCGTCAGGAAGTTCATATTCCAACACTGGCTGGACCATCCTCACTTACCATAGTCTCTTGTCTTGTCTTGTACTGGGGGGGCCATGCCTACCGATGGATTTGTTCGTTTAGATCTTTACAGGATATTCAAGCGCGATTCCCAATTTCTTTCTCTTTTTTCAAGCATGAGATCAAAACACTGAATACAAAACATAGTTAAGTACGCCGCGCGAGAGGCAAAACATAATTCAAATACCAAAATGCTGAAACAAGTCACAAAACGGGCGTTGCGTGGTGGTGCCTTGGCAGGCCTCCCAAAAAGACCTTCAGGGGGCTGCAAAATTGCATGTACATAGGGAAATGCCTACAATATAGGTTAGCTGACTGGCACCACCCATATGATGAGCATGCAAACGAAAGCCCCGTGTCTTTAGTTCTCCACAATATCCATTTCGAGGCCTCACGATGTGTAGTTCTTGTTAGGCACGCCCTGGAGCGCAGTCTACTCCTTGAACACTGCCTCTGGCACAAGCTCTTGAGGAGTGAAGCTCCACAAGCCCACAAGCCATGACAACCGACTTGGACACCCTCCCCCCCATCCGCACATGAAAACAAGAGCCTGTAGTGATGTTTCGTGGCTTCGTAGTGGCTGGAGCTTTGTTTGAGTAGGCCAAAGCAGCGAATATGTGGCGGCGCGTGATGGGCCACGTAGCGCTCCAGTGCAAATTATGACCCCCCAACCGAACCAAGAAAGATTTTTCAGAGCTTGTAAGGCCAGGAGCAGCGCATAACAGATGCCATGGCATTGTCGAAGTATGGTAGCACTGGGTGGCTGCTGCAAGGGCTGGTGATAGATCTGGTAAACCCATAAATTTGGAGAGTTTCCCAGTTGTCACCCCCCCGCTGACAGGGCTTAGCTCAGGTGCAAGTGGACACGGTTTCTGATCAAGCCCCCAGCATTAAAGTTGTATTACGTTGCAAATGCTTTCCAATGGTACCTTTTGAGAGGCATTTGGGCAAGGGACGGCTTCAGAGCGTTCTCACAAAGATGCTTGGAGAAGCCAAACGCCACGGAATGTAACTTTCTGAATACGCATCCGATTGCAGATTTTTTTGTAGATTCGGATTCGTCTTGTTCTGCTAAGTAAGATAATGGCACCTCCTTTAGCTAGTCATTTCGCCGTTTTTCAGACCATTTGCTCAACGTCTTGACCCTCTACGGTCCTAACCGTCATGCTCCGAGACCCCAACTGATATCTCCGAAAATATGCCATATCAAGGGATGCGCCCCAAGCGCAACACCACTTGATTTACTGAGCTGATTTTAACGAGCCCGTTCCTATTCGAATCCGTTGTGTGTGCGCTTCAAACTCGACGTGTCAAAGGAGTGATAGTTTCACGCATATGACGTCAGCAGCACGTGCGCGTGACTGGGTGTCATCAGGGTACACGTAATTTTGCAGCCCCTTGTTTGCATATTCAATGTGCTTTCCAAAAACGAAGTTCTTCCTGCGAGAAGTGCTCAAATCTCGACTTTTCGTCTCTTCACTTGTACACGGTGAGCAGCCATAGGGACCTGCTGGCCTATTGGGGCAGGCGGCTCCTAAGTTGTGGGGCGGGTCCGGGTATCCGGCCGGGTGCGAGGCCTGCGGGTTACCCGCTGCGGGTGTATTTTCGGCTCGCGGGTAACCCGCCAGTTTCAGGAAGTATTGACCGCGAGCCAGCCTGTACGGCTCGACGCGAGCGAGCTACTGGGGGCGTTGCCCAGAGGTGCCCCCAATAGCATGCAACTCAATGAATACAGTACAACCGTTGCTTGTTACTCGGCGTTTGATTTTGTTTAGCTGTTGGAGCGGCATGACGGAAATCGCGACAGGGTTGATGATTCATACAACACTGCGTGCAATAACAGGGCAAACGATGACAATTTAGAGGTATTACACTAGACATCCCACACATGCTTTACAGACTCCTCCTCATCATCAGATTCAACATCCTCTGCGTCGTCAGCGTCAGAAGTGCACAGCTTGTTGATCCACTCAGCCTCAGATGCCTCTAGCATCGCAACTGTCTTCTCACCGATGCGAGCAGCAATGCGCGAGTTGGCATAGCAGAAAAGCATGTTCTCCAGCTTCTCAGTACCGAGCAGGGTGCGCTTGTTGCCCATGATATGCTTTAACGCCTTTGCATATGTTGTTCAGCCAATGTCGGGTCGTCCAACACATTTCAAATTACGATTTGAATATTTCGCGCCATATGCCAGACGCTCGCGCGGAAAGGGCAGTTTGCGGGTGCACCCGCGCGGGTGCGAAGCTCGCGGGTTACCCGCGACGGGTATATTTTCGGCTCGCGGATACCCGGCCAACAACATAGGGCGGCTCCCTTCCATGGATGCACATCTCACCTCCCCACTTCCCGGAAACTCGGGGCATTGACAGAAGTCTTCATTGCATACTTGCGAGCAACAGAGTTATGGGGAAATTTTTCGCAGGGCTTGGTCGCGGAGTCTCCCACTTTCTATCATTTTGGGTTGTTGTTCAAACGGGAAAGTTGTGCTGACAACCTGGGCAGCGGGCACCGCAGCAGAGGACATCAAGCCCTTACACTTCCTTGTTGCCACCCTGACAGATGTCCCCTCCTTTGCCATCAGCGGTATGTCCTCCGATGCGTGTTGAGAAATCTACTTTGTGCGGTCAGCCATCCAGCAAGAGGAGTTAGTTGTATCGTGTCAAGAGTTAATTATGTGATGTCGTTGCTTGCATCAACGGCAGGACGTTCTATCTGATGATAGCTTCAAGCTCACCCCCCAAGCACACCGCTGCCTTCATTGGGCCAAAACAAAGCCATACATGATCAATCGGCAATCGGTGACCATGCGAAGGCCCACAGGCGACATGGCCACACAACAGCAACTTGTACAAATACAACAGTAAGGAGATATTATTGCTGGCGCACATCTCCGACAGCACTGTATAGTTATATCGTGAGTTCTGGATAAGCAAGGTGACTCCAATTAGATGGCCTCCCAGTGAGACAGATTGATAATATACTGCGCTTCTGCTTTAAAAATCACGTTGCTGGTGTCAGGATCCATGGCGGAATCAACCGGGAAGGACGCCATAACTCAACAGCCGGGGTGCATGGTGGTGGGTAATGCCATGTCCTGCAGTCCCGCCAGACACGCTCGTTTGAGTGCAGCGATGGCATCAGCGATTGAAATGGCATCATAAATACATGTGTTACCTCTTATAAGTAGGATTCTTTTGCAATGTGAACACATGTGTACCAAGCTGCTCAGAATTCTCAACCATCCCGTGCACTCCCCGTTGCCTGTCCTTGTAACCACCTATGGTCAAGTCACTTGACTCAAGTGGGTAAACTGCCATCCTCGAATTGAGTGGGGCATGCGTTTGAATCTTGGTGAGGCGCAAGTGGCTTTCCGGTGTGCCCTGGACACTGATGGTCAGAAAAGTCGTGTTTCACGGCGCGGGTACCTGGCATGATTCCCGGTTGACTTCATCGTTTATTTAGAAGTGGCTCTTGAAGCAAATTCCGTCGTAGTAGAATACGCCTGCCAACATTCAGCGGCGATCAAAAGTTCATGTTTCATCTTTCCTTTGCTTCTCCCTTTCTTCTGGTCTTCGCTGTGGTTTGATATCTGCAACACAAGTAAAGTGAAAGTTGCGTGCTTCCAGATCCATATCATCCACACTAGTTATGGTATTGAAAGGAAAAAGAAAAGAAATACGCCAGCCCAAATTAGGCGGCATTGACGACGGGCGAGACAGCCGAGCTGATCTCGCGCCTAATAGTTATGGTATTGAAAGGATATTAGCCGTGTGCAATTGGGGGGATGCACTTAGCTTGGACCTGGCGTGGTTCCTGATTAGGTAGAGATGTCTTGTAGTCTGGGGATTATCCGTGTTTTCACGGTGCTGTGGCCATCCTTTACATGCACCATGATTGCAATTACGCAACTGACATTTTGTGACAAATAGCTCCACCTGTCTGCAGCGCGTGTTGTGACTTGGTCATCAGGATCGTTTTGCGAATGCCTGCGTTGTCTGTTAATTCTTCAGGTATGGCTGCACCCTGTACTATTGAGAATGCACTAGTTGAACTTACACTTGCACAGCACAGTACATATAGGCTCAAGTCTATGGTAAATACTCAATCATCAGCAGGCAGCTGATACACAGAAGTAAAGAAACATTTCAAGGACCATAGAATAGTCATCAGACCATAGTGTCCACAATGCATGACTCTATGGTCGGGTACAGAGTCTGGCTGTACAATGTAGGGTTGTGCGCACTTCACACGGACGTGTGCACATGGAACGATAGATACATACGGAACATATCTTCTGATACTTAGGACAGTATCTTCAACACTCCACATATGTGATAGGAAGTAGCAACCTGGGGCATTGCTCCCCAGATTCAAATACACTAATATGATTCTCGAAGACCAAGTCCTCTGACACAAAACGACAGCTTGCCAACAGAAATCGGCTTGGTCAAGCAGTCTGCAACATTGTCATCAGTTGACAGAAAATTTGCAGGCAACCTCCCCTAGGGCAACTCGCTCTGGAGCAAAATGTTGTATTATGTCAATATGCTTGCTGCGAGCAGTACTCATGGGATTCCTCAAGAGTGCAAGACAAGCCTGGTTGTCACCACCAATCACAATAGGCCCGGACAAGGCTCACCAAGTTCAGGTAGTAGTTTTCTGAGCCAAAGTGCCTCTCGTGCTGCAACACTAGCTGCCTGATATTCAGCTTCAGTAGTAGAATAAGACACAGTGGGTTGTAATTTGCTCTGCCAGCAAATTGCAGCTCCATGAAGAATGAATACCATGCCAGTTGTGGATTTCCTGGTTTTGGTTTCACCGAAGTCAGCATCACAAAAACCAACCAGCCCTCGGCTGGTACCATACACCAAAGCGAGATGTTTGGTACCAGCAAGATATCTCAGCAAGTAAATGCCAGCATCCCAATACGTCGTGGTGGGAGCCTTGAGATACCTGGCCAAGCAGCTCACTGCCATAGCAATGTCAGGTCTTGTACAATTCGCAATAGATGCATAAGCGATCCGATGAGTGATGGATATCGCTCTGCATTCTCCTGCAACGCGTCGCCGTCTTTTGGAATGGCAGCAATGGGTAATGACACTGGAGCCACACCTGTGAGACTAAAGTCATGGAGCAATTTCTCAATGTAGGGGGTTTGATGAAGAGAAACGGTTTTGGCTCCCTGATCCCGTATCAGCTGAATCCCCAGGAAATCATGGGGCTCCCCCATGTCCCTGGCCTCAAAAAGAGATTGAATCAAGGCCAGAGTTTGCTCCACATCTTTAATCGTCTTACCAGCTATCAATCTTCTACGTAAATAAGTGCCAGTATGGTCCCATCAGATCCCAACTTCATGAATAAAGCTGGGTCTGCCTCGCTGCAAATAAAACCATGCTCTAAGAGCTTTGCTTTGAGGGTAAGATGCCACGCACGAGGCGCTTGCTTGAGACCATACACTGACTTGAGAAGCTTACACGCTGTACCCTCTGGCCCTGGGTAGCCAGGAGGGTGCCTCATGTACACTTCTTCGCCAAGCACGCCGTTTAGGAAAGCAGTTTAATATCAATCTGACGGACCTCAAGGTCTTGATCCGCCGCAACAGCACAGAAAGCCCGAAGTGAGGCATATTTACTTACAGAGCATAAGTCTCACTATAGTCTACCCCAGGCCTCTGAGAGAACCCTTGGGCAACCAACCTCGCCTTACACCGCCCATCCCGCTTGCGTTCCAATACAGAACGACAGCCAATTGTCCTTGCCCCAGGTGGAAGTTGCACCTCCTCCCAACACTCATGTTGTGCCAAGGAGTCCATTTCATCATTAATAGCAGCTTGCCACTTAGAAGCAGCAGATCGAGACAACGCATCAGCCACAGAGACGGGGTCAGGGTCGAATCCAAGTACCTTGGCGGCGAATGCCAGACGCTGCGGGGGTCCACAGGATCGCTGAATGCTGGCTCTTGTCAAAGGGTCAGACGGCATGGAGGGTGCCTGTTCGTTGACGGGTGCATCCTCATGTCCCCCCGCTGTCGGACCCAATGGCGAAGGGACAGTCTCGTCAGCAGCATGGTCAGGGAATTCACCATCGCCGCAGTCGGACGCAGCAGCAGATGCGGGAAGCAGATGGGATGAGGCACGTATAAGGCTGGCTTGGCTGAAAATAGTCTGGTCATCAGCAAGCCCAAAGGCCAAGTCCTCGATGGATGCGGACGCCACCACCGGATCCGAAGCAAGGGAATGAGCTTGAGACGGGAACGGAGCTAACCAAGCCCTTAGCACAGGAGAGAGTTGAAGCCTGCATTGCTGGCATGGGCCTGAAGCGATTCCACTTGCCTGGAGTCCCTGTCTGGACCAGACAAGCACGTTGTTCCTGCGTTCTAGTGAGACCTGAGCACGACCTTGCTTGCATTATGTCAGCATCTCCAGATTCTGACTCTCTGGACCCTGGTTCCTGCCATGACGGGAGGTTCCAAGCTCCGCCACGGTGGCGTTGTCCACATCCACCGGGCTCTCAAAGACTGGGCACTTATCCTGAATGTAAGCATCACAAGTTGTTACCACCTTGGTACCCACCAACACACGATGTACAGTGGTCATTGAGAGGCGGACACACACCCAAGGAAACACCCCTAACAGCTTTAGGTTGAAGCTTGTGACGTTGCAGCTGCGACACAAGCACCCATGCTGTGGACCCGAATGGGTGAAACTGCTCTAGGTGAGGCTCGATATTGGTAATGCGAGCATACGGTACTTGTGTGCAACCCGACTGCAAAACACACTTCCTGACATCAGCAGCATACAGCATTGCATAACCCCAATATGCATCGGGCAGGTGAGACTCGGCAAGACCAGTGCGCATGCGTTCCACCAGTGTGCGGTTCGGGCGCTCAGCCCTACCGGTGGCTTCAGGAGTATACGCAGAAGTGGGTTCGTGCACAATGCCCTTCGAGTCAAGGAACAGCTGAAAATCACCACTCAAGTATTCCCCACCCCGGTCAGTTCGCAGCCGCACAACCTGGTGGTTGCCTGAGTGGCGCACAAAACTATCAAACGCCGCAGAACACCGTTCACGTCAGATTTCTGGCGAATCAGTTCCACAACTGAGTAACTAGCAAATTCATTGAGAACAGTGACTTCATATCTGTGACCATCCACGGTGGGTACACGGAAGGGGCCCATGACATCAGAGTGCAAGCGAAAATTCACACGAGGTGCCAAGTGCGCCCTTGGAGGGTGGGATTTACGAGTCATCTTCCCCTCCATGCATGGTTCACAGCCGACATTCTCACGTGCCTCCAAAAACTGTGCCGGGGTCACCGAACAACCAGTCAACAAACCCCGACGTTGCATATCTGCCAGAGTGCCAAAGTTGGTATGACCAAGCTTGCGATGCCACAAGGCAGTGGAATGCAACGTCGGGGTTTGTTGACTGGTTGTTCGGTGACCCCGGCACAGTTTTTGGAGGCACGTGAGAATGTCGGCTGTGAACCATGCATGGAGGGGAAGATGACTCGTAAATCCCACCCTCCAAGGGCGCACTTGGCACCTCGTGTGAATTTTCGCTTGCAATCTGATGTCATGGGCCCCTTCCATGTACCCACGGTGGATGGTCACATATATGTAGTGTTGAGTTGCATGTACAGTCATGTTGCATGTACAGTCACGTGGCTAGCTATCTATGGCAAGTTCTCTGTGATCACTTGATATAGCCTGTTTGTATGTTTGGATCAATCTGACTTCATTCATAAGGACTCTCACGAGTGAGATGTAACAGGAACTTCGTTTTCCATCATGTAGTCACTGTTCTCGATGAATTTTCTGGTTACTCAGTTCGCCAGAAATCTGACGTGAACGGTGTTCTGCGGCGTTTGATAGTTTTGTTCGCCACGCAGGGCAACCACCAGATTGTGCGGCTGCAAACTGACCGGGGTGGGGAATACTTGAGTGGTGATTTTCAGCTGTTCCTTGACTCGAAGGGCATTTTGCACGAACCCACTTCCCAGTTCAGCAGTGGCAGCAAATGCGACCGTACGAGACGGGTAATCAAGCATGTACACACCATCCCGCAAAGAAGCAGTGGCAACGGGTTCATTGTGCGCAGACAAGGTCAGCGTGGGTGAACGAGCACCAATAGCCACCGAGATCCCTGAATCGACAAGTGCAGGAAGTGACAATAAGTTACTTACAAGTGCTGGTACGTACAGTACATTTTCAAGGCGCAGCTGAGTATACTGCGTTGGAACGACTATTACACCACTACCCTCAGCTAGATCGGTCCCCCCGTTGCCAAACAAAACAGGTTGCGGGATGTGGAATGCAGTGAACTCCACGAACAATGACCTATCATTGGTCAGCGACACCGAAGCACCAGAATCAAGTACCCAATCAGGTGATGATACAGGGCTCAGAGGAAGAGACGTGCCGCGGGCATCCGCATTGGGACGTGGGTAACCTGGGGCATAAGTGGCAGGCTGTGGTCCTTGGGACGGACGAAGCAGAATGCAGTGACGCGTGATGTGCCCCTTGTTGCCACAATGATGGCACTGAAGGTCGACATGGATGCTGGGGGACGGCTGATTCTCCAGACGGGCACGAGGAGCCCGTTGAGGACGGGCCTGGAAGGCAACATGGCTAGGACCACCGGCGAGCTGAGTGTGCGCCTCAAGGGCACGCAGAGCCGCACGGAGAGAGAGCATGCTGTAGGATTCAGCATGCAGAACAAGGGTGCCGATTGAAGCTGCGTAGGCGGATGTCAGACCACGAAGAGCACGAGAGACGAGGGTGGGCAATGGTGAGCCTAGACGCACGAGATCATCGTGTTGCAGCTCAACAGCATCCAGGTATGCATCAGCAGACTGTGCCGGCTCCATTTTGAGAGCGAACAGGCGCGCTTGCAGAATGGTAGCTTGCGGTTGCGGTGCGTTGAGATGCTCAGTGCTCAGGAACGACCAGACGGCAAATGGAGAAAGATGATGAGACGTCAAACGCAGCCAACGATCGGAGATGTCGAGACGAATGAGAGACATTGCCTTGGACGCGTTCTCAAATTGATCGGCATTGGGGACTTCAGGCAGTTCAACGAGCACCAGATGTGCACAGCCTTTCCACGTAAGCAGAGCGAGCATCTTTACCGACCAGATTGCCCAATTGGCATCACCGAGCTTCTCGCCGACAGCATCCTTGAAAGAAGTCATGGCTTGGAAAAGAATTAAGCAGAGATAAAAGAGCGCAGCTCAATGTCGGGCAGACGCGAAGACACTTGACGGGGAGTAGTCGGGCAGACGCGAAGACTCTTCAATCGTAGGACGAGACGCGAAGACGATTGGACGATGTGAGAACACAAATGTAGCGAGAACACGAGAGTATAAAATTATAACCAGCACTTTTATGCTGGACCCATAACCTATTGAGAATTTGCACTAGTTGAACTTACACTTGCACAGCACAGTATATATAGGCTCAAGTCTATGGTAAAATACTCAATCATCAGCAGGCAGCTGATACACGGAAGTAAAGCACATTGCAAGGACCATAGAATAGTCATCAGACCATAGTGTCCACAATGCATGACTCTATGGTCGGGTACAGAGTCTGGCTGTACAATGTAGGGTTGTGCGCACTTCACACGGACGTGTGCACATGGAACGATGGATGCGTACGGAACATATCTTCTGATACTTAGGACAGTATCTTCAACATGTATTGGGCCGTTCCACGCCCAGATTTGCCCAAGCTCGGCGTTCCTCGTCCATGGAGTATCGCTATTCGTTGGCCTGGCTTCAACCACAATGACCGCAGCGTGGATTGTTTTCAAAAAACTTACCGTACTCCAGAATGGTCAGCCTACCACTGCCTCTGTCAAGGTCACTTCCACACCTGGCAACCAAGCGGTCCGAACCAGCATAGTCCCCATGGAGTGTAAGGGAAGCTATGTGGCGGGTGACAGCGTTGTGCTTATCGCTGCAGCTGGCGACGCTACAGACTTGACATGCCCCTTGCCGTGCCCAATCGTGGGTGACATTGATGGCGAAACCATCACAGATTGTACAGCTCTTCATGAATTGGTTAGATGCAGCTCTTCATCATCGGGGTTAAGCTGATCACATCTTACCCATGTAGGCACAATTCAGCCACCGCTCAACGGCTGTCAATGCCGCTCTTCCGTGGCTGACGTTTGTTTAACATATATGATACCCAGTGTCTGATTCCCATTGATTGAGGCGCCATTGTCCTTGTGAATGCGGCAATGCGGTAAGTATATACATAACTGCATCACATACAATAACACCAAGAAACGGGCGAGATTTTTAGGCTTGACAACATTTTCGGGTTCTTGCCCAAACGAGTGATTGCAATTTCACCACATTTTCTCAGTACAAGCTCTGCGGCGAGTCCAACAGTGTGATCGTGACGGCCTGCTGCTTAGAATTGTGAAGTGTAGCCAGGAAACGACCAGGACAGCACATTTAAAAGGATACAGCTCACTAAACAGCAGCAGGCGGAACAAGCAAGCCTGTCGCAAACGCGCGGCCGCGCTCACCAGCTATCTTGAAGGGAGCGCCGGTACATAACGGCAGTGCCCCTGCATATATAGGCCGATGTATCTGTATAGGCCGATGCTGAATCCTGAAGCGCGCCGCAGACAAATACCTCCTCTGTAACGTCGGCCTCGGCACTCGCTGTTGTTGCCAGGCTAATGAGCAGCTTCATCGCCAGCTTGCCCATGCGGCCAATCGTCTCGTGCAACAGCGGGCTTGAGGCGCAGCCATTGGAATCAGCGGATTGGTACTTTGCCCGCTTCAGCTCATCCGCTGCGCCAACTTCCATTTGTGCGGAGTGCACGTGGGAGGGTGCGCAGGGGTGTACCACCGAGATATCGGCTACGGTGAGTTAGCCCGGCAACACGAGCAAGATGTCTTCACTTGCCGCAGAGTGGGCTGCAATGGCGGTGGCTTGAGATACATCATCATTTCATCATCATCATCAGTGTTTTTGCATCCAGTGCAGTTCACATGCCACCAGCGGTGCCACTAGTGTTTCACTGCTTCACGCCAGCATGGCCGTGTTGGCGTACACAGCAAGCAGTGTGCGCCCGTACTTGCGGTCCTTCATGGGGAACAGCTCGCCGATACGGCCACGGATGTTTGCACGATTTTGACGGGAGTACTCGACGATCATGACCGAGCATTCAGCAAAGGGCAACCTTCCAGCAGATTGAAGAGCTCAGGGTACGAGACGAGCAGGTACGGAGGCGTGATCGAGACAAAGTCAAATGGGCCACTGACGAAGCCCTGAAATGCAACATATTGAGGCGGCCGTTGCCAACACCTCATACTATGTAGGGATCAGTACTACCAATTTCATCACCGGTGTCCTCATTGCATACTTGCGAGCAAACAGCCTTGGAACAGAACAATGGGGAATTAATGCGCAGGATTCGGTTGACAAGCCTCCCGTCGTCCACCATCAGTATCATTGCAATGAACATTTGGGGAATGCTCATGATCACACAGGGTGTGTTCACTGTGCCGTGGATTGTCCCGTCTTGTGGCCTAACATAGATCGCTTCCTTGAAGTGGTTAACCACCCTTGGAGGTCGCAAGGCGGTGCTTTGGCAACTAATTGGGACACCTCTGAGCTAATCTTTTAATCAACAAAAATTCTGAGTATGGTTGCAATGATCTCCGATGCCCAAAGGAGTTGAAGGTCCGTCTTTGGTCAGCTGCGGCTGATGTCCTATACAGAAAAACGAATTTGATGCAGGGAATAGACGACGAAGAAGAAGAAAATAATGACTGATCAGGCTGGTCCGGATAAGGTAGCCTCCAAAATTGCAAACTCGAAATATCAGAACTTATTGAACGTCAGCGGTTGGGACAGTCAAGCCTGCCATGAATGCACATCATCACCATAAACATGAAGCGAAACAGCATGCCCCGCGAACGCGAATGCAGAAATACCATCAGCATCACTTTAGAAAATCGTTTCACATGTGTTCCGGACCGCAACCATGCGCACTTTTCTCTTGAACCATGGTCCCCAGTCACGACCGATTCCGAATTAGGTTCGAACCTGTCACCAAACTGTTCAGCCGGCAAAGAGCATCTCAAAGCTTGATTGCGCCGTGTCCCAGGTACGTTTTATTTTCAGTTGCCACAGTCGTATCAAAGGAATGCGGGACTGCCGTCGGCCGGCCAAACTCCTAACAGCCAAGCAGCCAGGAAATTTGGACTACGGTACAGGCCGCTCTTTGGATGCTTATGTTCACGTTCACAGACTCGCAGCTAAGACGGCGTGGAATTCATGTTGCTTTTCTCCAGGGTATCACTGCTCGAGATTCATGCTGGCAGTGGCGGTCATATTGTAGGGTGCACTGTCAAGCTGTTCCAGCGCGTTGAGCCGTCTGCTCCCAAACCTTTTCACACGGTGGCGGTAAATGCTTACCTCCCCAACTGACGGAGGATAGCACACAGAGAAGCGCTCGCAGGTCTCTGGTGTGCTGCCCTTGCCTGCATGCAGTGCATTAATCAATGAATCAATTGTGCGTTTCAAAGCACCTCGATCCTTCATGTTGTCACAAGCTAGACAGAGCAAGAAGCATTCAAGATTTGCAATGGTAGGAACGCACAGGCTCGCAAGTTGTCATAGTCGCAAGCAATTTCCGCAACGCGGCCCTTGAGGAAGACCACGAATGGTTGAAGGCCGGAACACCGTAGGACTTCTGCACGGCACCCCACAGTGACTCACCATCCATAGGCAACAAGCATGTAATATCGCTCAAAAGCAACTCAGTTCCATAAGCACAGAGGGCCGCCGTGGCCCCGGGGTACTCTGCACAGGAAGCCAAACGTACTACAAGAGTATGAAAGCCTCGGCCGCATGCCATCCGACGATTGATGATGATGTATCTGCTCACAACAGTACCACGTCCACATGCTTGTCTGGTTAGGAGCTGCAAGAGCTACATGGGAATCAGTGCTACCGTTACCATCACCTAAGGCAAGCATACCTGGCAGCCCGACTTACCGTAGCCTGACCTGACATGTCAACACAGAAAAAACTGCCAGAAACACATTCCCCGCATAACAGCAAGTCTGGTGCAACGATTACGCTCGCAGTCTGCAGCGGCTTTTCCACACACAGGAGTTCGCAAAAAGATCACACGGCTTAGGGCCTGCCTACTCGGCGCACAGGCCCACAAACAGTATGTCCTACGTTGTAAGCCACAATCTCCGTACAAGAAGCCATATCATGCATCTGCAGCGCTCTCGTGCCTCGTGCAAGCATACTTTAGGCTCAACACTGGCCATACAGCGCTCCAACCACCCAGCAGGTAGCGGTTCCCAGCAGCCGTGAGCCGAGCTCGAAAGCAGGACCTCGCAAACAATTTTCATCCCCCCTCTCGAGCCGAATCCTGGGTCCTTGGTCGGATTGACCATTTGGCCATTCAAATTATTGTTTGAGTTTAAACTTATCATGAATATATGTATCTCGAGATACGTAATGCAACGTTTTATACCTTTAAAATCCACACATGTGGCATGAATGAATACTTACGCCATGTTTTGCGAGCTGGGATTTTTTACTTTCTGCAGGTTTTGTGGATGAACGCAAAACGTCTACCATGTTCATCATTAGTCTGCGCTGCAGACACTGCAGTGTTGCTGTGATCACCGTTCTGTGTATCAGGTACTTCATAGTCGTTGCAGTGCTGCATCTCTGCAACTAGACAATTACTCTTTCGGTCTACAACGGGTAATCAAATGCTGCGACCGAAACTGGGAAGGAAACGCACTAGGGATTGCCATGCACATTGAATACCCCGGAGAGCATCTCATCCATTTCAGTCCCGCTGATTTAGGGCACGACCTACCTGCATATGCAACAGAGGTAATGTGAATGCAAATAACCGTTGACCATGCTCTGGGAATAAATTGAAAATGGGAATTTGGACACCGCCGAATGTTGGCAGGCGAAACTTACGGCGGAATTTGCTCCAAGAGCAACTTCTCTAACCATCAGTGTCCTGGGTACACCAAAAAACCGCTTGCGCCGAACCAAAATTCGGGCGCAGGACCCCTCGAATCGAAGGTGGCGGTATACCCACTTAACAATGGGTGGCAAATGCTCTGCAATAGGTTGAAGTCAACGTAAACGTGATTCTGCAGATGCGAATCAGAAAGAAATACGCCAGCCCAAGGAAGACGGCGTTGACAGCGGGCGAGGGATGCAAATTCCATTTGTGATTCAAAGTGGCAGTTGACAGCCTGTGACAGCGTTACATATTCCGTAAGGGCAATGGTATGGCAATTTGTGACTGATGGCAGGAAGCGGTAAGGATAATTGCCATCAAAGTGGCATGAAACATGTTGACGAGCATGTCTACATGTCAGCATGTGCCACGCCATGTCCCGCGTCCATCCCCAGCCGGGACAAAGTGCTATTGCGAAACACCGGGATGCCCAGGTACAGCCCCAAATATCCGGCAAAATCCGGATCAACGAAGCTTGGTTTGTCCGGTTGCGGCGTCGCATGACAGGAGCCCACGAGTCAGGTTGCAATTCAATGCGACCATAAGCTCAGCACCTGGATAACAAATTGAGCATATGATGGACGCTCAACTTTCAAACATTCGACCATTAAAATCAGACACAGGCTATGGGACGATCTGATCAGAAGGATGGCACTGTCAAATTCTGATTCATGTATCTGGCGTTGGCATCATGATAGGAAGCAATGTATGGCGGCCCCTCCCCACTATTCCATGAAACCTATTAGTTACAAGAGTGGATGGACACTGTACGAATGAGAAAACACATAGCAATGAATAACTGTACAAATGACGTCAATTCGGCGCATAAAGCCCAGAAAGCACATGGTCATCATACGCGGCATGACCAACATTCAAGCTTCCCTTGACTACCAACGAGATCGTGCTGTTCAGATCATGCCTACGAAGGACCGACGGGTAGGCACTTACAATAAATAAGTAATAAAGTAAATAAACGGGATTCATGCCGGGTCCCCTGGGCGGCGAAACACGGCGGGAGAGATGTACCCAAGGGGCTTCTGCCTCAGGCCCAGGCTGGCCGGCCCGGGGAAACAGGCGGCAAGTGCCGCTCCACAGCATCCCGGAATGCTCATCCACGACATCAATCGCAAAGGTAATTCAGCGCTAGGTGGCAAGAAAGGAAATGCAGGCACAGCGCCAGAACAGGCAGCAGCAGGCAGAGCAGCAACCCTATCCGGAACAGCTGTTCAGGACAAGCGTGTAATGTTCAACATGGCATGCCGGGCAGCATATGCTCCGCTGGGCACTCCGAGGCACGGGAAAGTAAGTGACGCAACAATGGGACACATTGAGCTTCTCATGGCCGCTGAACATTGCTATGGCATACGCAACGATTTCAACCTGTGCACATAGTGTTGTGAAAGCTGCCTGATGAGCCATGGTCTGCAAGCATGCCAGCTGCAGGCATGGTCTTTGTCCATACTTTACAGGTTGCAAATGCGTCCTTCCTGGATAACATGCGCATTTGGTGAATAAGGAAAGAAGAATGAGGATCGAGGTGCGCACTAGGAGTAATGCATACACTGTTTGCCGTCTGGTACCAAGCACCAGGAGGACAAGGATTGGTGGAGCCACTTGGATACACTGGGGTATCCGCACCTCTCCACCTGGCTGCGCACACCATCCACAGTCACAGATCGTCAGTACCAAGCACCAGCGCTGATGTGCCTGTGAGTGAATGGTGTCCAATTTGTGCAAGAGACATCATTCTTCTCTTTTGCTCCTGCGTACATGACGGCAAATGCCATTCTCAGTTATGTATGGTTGTGACCGTTTCAAATGCAGTGGGACGGTGCATCTCCACCGGGCCATGTCAGCAGGAGTTGTTCGGCATGTGTCCTACTCTCAGGTAGTTCATAAGTCCAGCCGGCAGATCCCTTTTGCTGCAATAGTGGCTGTGGTATGCTTCCCTGTCACGTATGAAGCTGCTTACTCTCCGTGCCACGATAAGGAGTTCTTTGCCCACTGTGCCACCTCAGAGTGCACTGTGTTGCCCTGATCATTTCATTTGATCACAGTTCCTATTCTTCTGATCTGGATGCACTTGCATTGAGGCCTCGAGGCATAAACATCCGTGTGCTATTGTGTGCTGGAGTGGCCCACCCCTGACCACCAGAGCATGCTCCCCAGGCTGTTTACTCCTGCCAAAGCGATTGTGTGCCACTTCACCACAAACCTGAGCAGTGATACGATGGAAGAATGATTATTAACACGAATTATGACTAAAAATAGACGCCATGCCATAGCCACTCGAAAGTTGAACGTACTTTTGCTGCCAGGTTGGAGCCAGATCGCAGCAGATGGCACTACCTTCAGAAACAACGTCCAGCAGGCGAGGATGAAAACGATTTTCGGATTCAGCATCTGCAAAATGCACATCACGTGTGACCAGAACATCATCGTCTAAGGCGGCGCTTTTTCTCCCATGGATCCAAGCAATCAACGCTTACATGGGACTTTCGCCAGTTCCGTGAGAATTTCAGAACTTCATCACATAGCTGACAGCAATTGCCTACCTTCTCCGATACGTCAACCAGCAGTGGCCTTGGAACGAGAAGTGCAATAACATTACAATTTAACTACGATGGAATGTGGTCCGTGGAAGAGTATGCAGTGCATCATCCTGCAAAGCATCTTTGCCAAGCGCATCTGACGCTGGCAGCGTGCGTCATGACTACTGCGCTGTGACATCCGAGGTCGGTGGCTATTGACAGAACAGGAGACTTTCCACCCAAACATTACAGGTTGAAGCTTTAGAGGTTCTTCAATCGCTTCTGTACTGCGTTTGCACGATAACACTGTTGATATCCCGAGTGGCAGGTCGCACCTTTTTTGCCTGCTGAATAAAGCCCAATCGGCAATGCTGAAGACTTGTAAATGCAAAGAATCGGGAGGGAGTGAGCGTCAGCGAAGACGGGGTATCTGTAAGTGCCCGTGTAACACGGCGTGTTTAGATGCTCGCCTCGTGCTCGTGCGTCTGAGCTGTATCGTGACGAGGTGGATCCTTGGCGGGAATGACTCCCTCCGAAAGTCGAGCTAGAGGCCCTCAATGCTTGATTTTGTATGCTTACAATCAAAACTTCGAGTTTGTAGATCCCTCTCAGTAACACTGCAAGCTGTAATGAGCGTTTGGGGGATGCCCATACAGGTTGTATTCTTTCTTGACATAGAAATCTATAGAAGGGGGCACTGTATTGAACACTTCAGATTTCGACACAAAATATCTCCCTTCTTGGCGCGCACATGAGAGGATGCGCAGGGGTGCACCACCGAGCTGTCTGCTACGGTGAGTCCGACCAGTAGTACGAGCAAGGTGTCTACACGTCCCGCACAGTGGGCTGCGATGGCGGCAGCTGGAACGCCAGCACGGGAGGCAATGCGACGCTAACAAATATATCAGCAATACCATATCGCCGCTAACCATTCGAACACGCATGTGCAAACTGTGTCCAAATCCCGCAAACCACTGAACTGTCGGTACAATAAATCGGAATGTTTATTAGGAGACCTCAGATATTAACCAGTGAAACTCTCTATTTTTTTTTCAAATATTTCTGCAGATCTAGGTTGAAAATATTTCAAACGGCCATCTTTTTGCGACTCGTTTGAATATGTGGCTGCAGTGCGGCATTCAGTGTTGTTGCATCAAGTGCAGTTTGCATGCCACCAGCGGTGCTACTAGTGCTTCATTACTTCATGCCAGCATGGCTGTGTTGGCGTACACAGCGAGCAGTGTGCGCCCGTACTTTCGGTCCTTCACAAGGGACAGCTCGCCGATACGGTCACGGATGTCCGCGCGATTCTGGCGGGAGTACTCGACGATGATGACCGAGCGAGCATGCAGCAATGGGGAACCTTCAAGCAGATCGAAGAGCTCAGGGTACGAGACAAGCAGGTATGGAGGCGTGATGGAGACAAAGTCAAACGGACCGCCGGCAAACCCCGGGGACGCGAGTCCCCGTCGCAAGAAGTCCTCGCATTTCATCGTGTGGATGACGGACTGGCGGGAGAAGCCCGTTGACGCGATGTTTGGGGCGAGGCACTTTTTGACAATCCAAGGGTCGAGCTCAATGAAGTGCGCCTCTTCGCAGCCCCGCGAGAGGCCCTCCAAGCCCACCGCACCCTGCATGCAGCTGTCCCAGTTGTCAAGTGGCGACAACGAAATATCCAATCCTGGCTGCCTGATGCAACCACGTCTATTCACAACCGTTCTAGACGGCGATGGCGACGACAGTGGAATCCAGATCAGTGCACACTCCACTGTCCAAATGTTCAATGTAGACTGTTTTAAGGGGCCAGGAGAACGGGAGAACGGCGGTGGTGGCGACGATGCAGACTGCGTAGATGGCATGGAGGCAGGAAAACGATGCTAACGACGCTCGTGATGAGGACAAACATGTTGCTTTCGGCCTGTGCCTTCTAGTTCTGGCTCCGTACGACCGGTATATTTTCGCCGTCGCTAAATGCTTTGTTCTTTTCCCTTTGGTGCCGGTTTTGGAGGAGCATGAGCGGGTTTGCCTGATAGCTCTCGATGCCGGGCACCGCCTCGCACACTCCGCGCCGCATTCTGACATCATATGAGCACACAGGAAGCCTGGGGAGACAGGGCTGTTGGTGAATCTTTTAAGGTCGTAGGGTCGGTAGTGGCAGAAAGTAGTCACTGAGCAACCAAGTAATCACGATCGGACCAGAACATCTCATTGACAACGTCAGCGGCCAGGACAGGCAAGCCTGTCAGAAATGCGCAGTCGCTCGCATGAGTCCATGGAAGTCCATGAAGATCCATCATGATGTAAGGAGATGTGATGTATCTTTTCACAATAGATTCGCATCCACTGGAACACTGGCAACTCCAACAACTACTCGGGAATCAGAAGTAATTTGATGATCACCCTGCCAATAATCCCGCACCGAAGTCGCACACATTTACGTGTACAGCACGCACTCAGCACAATATCTCCTACACCTACGGGTACAACAAGCACTCGGCCGGTGGGGTCGCACCGTCCCAGCGCAGACATCGAGCCACCGGGAGTTGGCGGGAAGGGCGCCGTTGCCGCCCAGTTGAGCGCCCAGCATGCTGAAGAGAGCACCCCGCACCTTCTCCATCATGGGCCGGGTCCGCTCGTCCTGAGGCGAGTAGAGCCTCTTCCCTGCACACACGGGCCAACTGTGAATGAAATAAGCCAATCAATCAATCAATCAATTAATCATTCAGAAACGCCTCCATGCCTCTGAAGGGGCGTGCTGCGCTGACAGGGACGCACCCAAGGGGCTTTGGCCTCATGCCCCGGCGCAAGCGGCAAAAGCGGCCAAACCTGCTCATCAACCTATTCCCAAGCAGCTCAATCCCAAGACGCACTTGGAGTTGCTATCAGTATTACAGACGGGCATCATGCCGAACAAATCATGTTTTTTTCAAATTCAAAACTTCCTTGATCAAAGCAAACCCACCCATTTGAAACAACTGATGCCCATGCAATGCATCAACATTCGCAACAGTTCCAGCAGCGCACCCGCTGCGGAGCCAGCTATGAGTCGGAGCTGCTGGTGGCGCTTCTTGGCCTTGTGGTACTTGGCCTGCTCCGCCTTTGTGAAAAACTTTTCGGCCTCGTTCGCCTCCAATTGCTCAGCGTCCAGGCGCTTGAGCGTGTGCAGGGCCAGCCCATCGATCGCATTAGACGCTGCAGTCATAACACGTCGAATCAGTGAAATGCGTCACCACACTTATACATGGGAGGGCACAGCTCAGGCCGACGAGCTCGTAACAGCGTAACCAAGTCGCGTGAGACGTGCGCACACACTCGTGGACAGCTGCTCGCAGCACAAAGTGTCGTGAATGTCACACCATCTGCAATTGCATTAAAATCTGCATTAAAGTACATCGAAGCTGGAACATGGAGCCCGGGAACTGATTCCCGCAGTGTACTCTGTACAGACCGGTTGCGCTTCTCGTCACTCGAGAAAGCCGCCGATTGCATTTGGACGCAATCTTTACACACCTCACCTAATCTGCGATCAGGCTGCGAAGACAATGGTTTTGAAAGAACGATCGTCAAATAATCTACCGTGCGGCCTCTGTGCCATGTACACGTACCGCTTCCGGCACGTTCCACGATCGACGTCCCTCGCGTGTTAGCGGGTTTCTTTGCGGCCCAATCCTGCAGCAGTTCTCGCGACGACATTTGTGTGGCATTGTCTATTGAAGATGGTGGTGTTTCTTCAGTCGCTTCCTGCACTTTCCAATCATCAGCCGACCAGCCTTTCTCGGATGGCGCGTCCTCTCTGACTTCTTCCTCCACCTGCAAATACCGGGCGTGGTCACCTGACCACGCACGTGCGCATGCATGCATCGTAAAACAAATGACATTTTGAAACAAGACGTTTGGTTACTCGTGCGCCCCTAAGTCGAGATGTTAAAAACAGTGGTGATGTCAAAATCGCTGTATCGCACCAATGCGCCTCGTTGAACGCAACGCCTCCATCCTCTCGAGACAGGTGTTCAGAGATGGAGAATCAAGGGACGTGATGCAGAGTCGCAAGCGCAGCGAGTATTTGGTGTTATACGGACTGAGAGCGCAGGAATTGGACAGGGTTCGCTTGTGAGTCGCAGACAGATGTCAAACTTTGCTCGAAACGACAACTAGCGGAAGCGCTCCAACATGCACTCAAAATTGCTGATGATTCTCGTGTCCCCCTTGGCTGGAAAGTAGTGTTGCTGCAAGCCTCGACCACGACCATATGCCGCCAGCACGTGCTCAGCGCAAATCCAGCGAACGCACCACCCAAGCGCCTTCTGTGCTGTAAAACACTTCACCAGCATCATCTGCGGCTTCCCATTCGCCATCGGAATCGAATTCGTCCTCTGCGTCTTCCGAGGCTTCTACTGTCCACGCATTCTCAACTTTCGTCCCGGTCTGTGCTTTCAGTCTGCGGTTGAGCTCCGCTGCCACATCCTCGAATCCATCCACAGTCCAACCTTTATCCAAATTGAAAATTTCCTGCTCGCTTTCCTGTGTCTCTTGGCCTTGTCGCTTCTTGGCGGTGGCCGACACCAGCCGAGCCACAAGAGCTCGACTAGCACGGAAGTGCGCTCTCGGCGCTGTTGACAATAGAAAACATTGCTCATGAAGATTAATCTTCTTGTCACACCGAAGGACACGGAAAGGAGTCATTATAAAAACAAAGCAATGCTTTCAATGCACCCTACCTTCATGAGCGGCAGGAAAGGCTGTAGCAAACGTTGAAAAGCAAGGAAGTTGGAAATATCCGCCACCTATGGCCAGCATGCAGGCTTTGGTATGTGTGCCCCATGGTCAATGCCGCATGGTCCTCCATACTTGCCTATCGCAGATTCGCGACGGATTGCTCTACTTGCGACACCAGAAGCAAGCAATTTGCAGCTGCAGCATATGTAATGTCTGTTCTTGTCTGAAATCGACACTCTTTCTCATCATGAAGATGTTGCTGTTCCCTATCCCTGCCTGTCTTGCTAGTCGGCGACAACCCCTTGCTGCCCAGCTCCTTCTCTGTACTGTAGTTGTTGCCTGAACAGCCGTGGTTGTTTACATAGGACTGCAGCCCCTGTGTTGCAGCGTATACACCTAGTCCAGGGCATCCCGTCTTTGTGGAAGCATGGCAACCCTGAGTGTGTACCAAGCATCATCATGACCACCACAGTCACAGTGTCAGGAAAGGGGTCCAACCCCAAAACCATCATTTACGTTGGAGGGCTTGAGGAGGCAGTTACAGACGAGTTGCTCAAGGCGGCCTTCATTCCCTTCGGCGAAATCAAGGAGTGCAACATCCCTCTTGACAATGCCACTGGTCAGCATCGAGGTTTCGGATTCGTTGAGTACGAAGAAAAGGAGGATGCGGCTGATGCAATAGACAATATGCACAATTCCGAGCTGCGTGGGAGGTGCGCGTCCTTCCACTTAGCGGGCCTGTAAGAAATCCCTACCTCCGTCTCCCGCATCAAAACGATGCATCTTGTCTCCTTGGCTTCGAATAGCTCAAGAAATCGAGTACAAGCATCGAATGCGGCATCTCGGCGGTTTGCTACACGTGGTTTTGTGAGCACTGAAAAGGCATGCAACCCCTCATGATCAGCACATGTGACAGTCTGATCAAGATCGCAACACATCCATGAAAGCAAAAAATGTTTTCGTCACGTTCATTTTCACCGATCGCTGCCCTGCATGCCTGGTGCGTGACTGGTTGGAGGAGGAACCAAATATGCACATGGAAGAGCTCCAGGAAGAAATGGTAGTGGCTGGTGAAATCACCTTGACACCCACATGTATGACGGGTAACTTGCACTGGAAATATACCTAAGCTGTGACTTGGCTCGGATCCACATTCCGGAAGCATTCTCTGCCATGGAGCCAGGAGTTGAGGAACTCATCCACCCCAAGCCTGCAACAACCTTCCTGACTGCACAGAAGTATGCGCCACGATTTCAAGGCAATCAAGAGCAGGTGATCCACAACATGTGAGCTGTCAGGTAGCAAGTGTGGTACCACGAAACAAATTGTCGTGGCTACTCTCTCAGCTGCAATGTCTGTTCTTGTGGTGCCCATTTTCTGTTTTGTTTTCTGATGAGGCCTTGCTTTCTGATGATGATGTGTCTTTTTACAGCATTGTCGCATCCACATGACAGCTGGCTACTGCACACAGGGTTCTGAAGGTGAATTATGCGGCACCAATGAACATCAAAGGTGGGGACAAGGGCTGGAGCCACCAAGCAGTGTGGGCTGACGCAGACAAGTACTTGAGGAGCGATTAGCAGCAGAGGAACTGAGGCGTTTGAACGGCAGCAGAAGAAGAAAGCGGAGCTGGAGGCAGCCCTCCCCTGCTGAGGAAATCCTGGGCCTCACTGTCCAACGAGGATGATGAAGAGGATGCATGATTGTGTAGCTCGGAAACGGAAGAAAATAGAATCAGTCGAGAATCGCGCCAGGTCCACGCAAGCGAGCACTACGAGGACATGCCCAAAGGGCCACAAGCCCCAGCGCGGCAACCCGCGCAGGGTGAACAGAAAGGGGAGAGCATCAATAAGTCTGCGCCAAAAGGTTGTATCATGGGCAATGAAGAAGAGGAAGCATGAACGTGCAGCTCGAGTGGACATGCCGATGATGCCAATGATGTATCGTTCTATATCCTACATCCACATGTCTTAGACATGATGTCTAGAGTACTGTACACAGCGACGATGAAGCGATGGAACTTCAGGTGGACATGCCAAGATGCAGATGCCGTTTCGTTCTATACAAGAATCGTTGCTTGTCTCTTACATGAGTTCGTTGCAAATGGTAATGTGAGCGCACCACGGTGACATGGCAATTTCCTTGCCAGGTATCCGTCGATTCGGCAGGGGAGGGCAGTAATACAGGGCCGTATGGTGCATGCTGTCATGTGTTGTCCTCGTCCATTACCTTTCTTATGAACTTGTTCTTGCCATCGACCTCATGGCATTGTCAATGCAGCTACTAGCTTAGCAGTTTGGTGTTTAGTAACTGTTGATATCATCTTGAGGTTCTACAGCGCATTTGAGGCCACGGATCTCCCACAGGCTATCGCACAGCCACGCCCGTGGCAGTTATGCACTCGTTGCGAGGCTCATGAGAGTCACCACCCACACGTGTGTCTACATTCGAACACAGCACCAGCGCACACGAGCGCGACTGCAACACATCAATTCACCCTTTGGACATGCACCCGCTGTTTGGTTTGGAGCTGGTCGGAACGGTGCCGCTCCACTGAAATCCGTAACAAATCCGTCACAAAATAACGTGGTTTTAGAAAGGCCGCTCAGCTTGAAAGAGAGCTTTGCCCCTCGTGCAGTTCCCAATGCTACATAGCAGGGCGCCGCATCAAACAGCTGATCCAGGTCAGACAATTACACTCTCTAACTACCCTATCTACACACGCATCAGTTACAAGATGGTCAACAAATCAAAGTGTCTTCTACATCACGTATGCCTGCGGATGTGCTCGGCCCACATGTGAGCGGGCCCCAGATCAGGCGTGCATGACATCATACCCCCCCCCTGGTCAGGGCTGCCGCCCATGAGCGGGCGATAGCCCCCAATCGGGCTCGTGCCCATCGGGCTCATGCCCAGCCCCGGAGATAGCGACCCCCCCTCCACGGGGGAGGAGCACCCATCAGAGAACTCATGGCTGCCAGCCAGGCTGACCCCGGCGCCAGCAGCGTCGCCACGGCCCTGTGTGAAGCTCGGCAACGCCGCAGCCACACGAGCCCCCGGCACAGGCACCCCACCCGCCGATAGCCGCGCTGAAAACGGGTTGCCCGCCGTAATCATCGGTGCATACCGTGGGACGCGCCGGAGGGCGACACTGAGACGCGGGGCGACTGCCCCGTGCTGTCGTCTGACTCAGAATCTGACTCAGAGTTCTCCGCGTCATCGTCGCTCTCGACGTCATCCTCGTCATCGGCGCGTGCGTTCTCCTCCTTCGGGCGGGCGCCGACGACGTGTCCGTGCCGCCAGAGCCGGTAGGTTTGCTCGAGGTCGAGGTGCTTTGCACTCAGGGGTAGAAGGTAGGGGTCGAAGGGGAAGAACATCTCTAATGGCCGACGAGCTCGAGGGAGGGCGGTGGAGTCGTTGGTCGCGCAGGCGGCGACGGGCGGCGGCAGTGCGTGAGATAGGCTGCCTAGCTTGAACATGGTGAGCTGCTTGGCGAATTCAGCGACAGCGGTGGGCAGGCACACATACAGCGGCTTCAGTCGGCTGTCTAAGAGGGGAGCACCTTGCCCTGGATGAATAACCTCATAGGGCAGGGCTCTGAAGGCCCTGCTTTGTCGATGTTGACCATGTGGTAGCATAGACTGTAGAGAATGACCTGCAATGCAAAGAGGCTGTCTTAGATTCTTGATATGAATGTGATTATGGATATTACGCTGCCGATCGCTTTCATCTCCTGCGAACGGAAAGCAATCTATGGCGAAAATGAGCATTTAGGGTTCCGACGCCTGCAACTACGAATATTTTTAGACAGAAATAGGGGTCAAACGTCATTCTGAGAACGCTGATGACGATACTGATAGGTGTCATCATGTGGCATCAGACGTGGCATTTGTTGGTAAATGTGTGTTTGCGTTACAGCGAAAGCTGCTAGAAATCCGTTATTTTGGCACACTGCATACTTTTGTCGTGAGTATACATAGGGACATGGTATTGCATCTGTAGAGGCGGTGCCAGCAACTCCGCCCCACCCTCTCAAGATGATCCCTCAACATCGATAGAATGGCAGACGGTATGCTGCCTCGCTCTGTTTCTATGCATGTTTCAGTTTCCTTACTTCAAAGTTAACAAGAAAAGTGTCCTTATACATTGAGTTGACGTGTTGTCAGACTGCACGTTGCCGACCAAAAAAGCTATCAGTTGTCTACCACAGAGAGACGAGGGCGGAAGCCGGGCGCAGTCGGACCGACTCATGAGTAGCAAAGGGGCCAGACAAACCCACAATCACACACCTGCACCACCGCGTAAAAGACCTCGTGCTTCTGCCAGCCCTCCGGAGGCTGCCACTCCGGGGCGGAGCCACTCGCGGAAGCTGCAGAAGCGCGGCGAGCCTCGATGCCATCCAGACGAGCATCGGTCGAGCGCCGCGGCGGCGCCGAGAGGGCCTTTGACGCACCCCCGAAGGCGCCGGCTGCATGAGCGGAGATGCGACCGCAGGAGTTGTGCGAGCGCAGGGGGGTGGCCAGGGGTCCCGCGGCGGCCCCCCCACCCTGCGCCTTGCTGTACTGCAGCGCGAAGTCGGCCAGCGAGTTGAGGGCTGCCATGAGCATTGACGTGGGCACGCAGGCAGCACGGGCAAGGAAGGATGCGCAGTAGGCTGCGCAGGTAGTGCGCACAACTAGGGGCTGACCCTGCGGCGGTGGGGGAGCTTTCAGTCAGGTAGCGACACTCCGTGGGGGGAGAACATCGACGACAAATGGGTATGGTTGTGTTCGCGTGCGACCTCGGCAGCATTGTGGGCACATGGATTGCCAGGATTTCACAAACTTGGCATGCACATGTGGGCAAGACACTACGCGTATGCCTGGTGTCAAAAATTGTGATTCTTTCATGTCTGATTGTGTAGGTGCGGACCTGAAAAACGTGCAGCCAGCATGCGCTCTTGTACAGTCCTAGCTACGCTGCATCGTGAGGTTGTACTTTATCTACTTATGATTGCCAATAATGCTTGCTTTGTAGACTATGAGCCTACCACACATTGCAGACGCACCGCCTTCGGCCCCTAGATGATACATTGGTAACATCCACATCTATCAAAGAGTGCGGGAGTGAGGGTGAGCTGCCGTAGCACATCAAAACACAAAACCTGAGGCAACGCACCTGCAATGCAATCAATATGGGCATGGACTTGTGACAATCAAGTAGCTTTGCAGGTGCAGGAACAGCAGCCAAAGATAGCTCACTATCACAGGCTACTAGACACACGATGAAGACATATGGGGCACGCCATAAGCATACCACAGACCAACAAGGCCTCCACAACTACGCGGTCTCATATCTCGCGGTAAGCTTTCGTTTAGTTTGGCTGGACTAAGGCCTGTGAGCTTGCACTGTGCGAGTGCCTGTGCCTGCATATGCCTATGCGCTCGTCTTGAAAAAAAAATCTAGGTCATACAATTAGCTTCGAGCTTACTGCTTGAAAGCACGGTGGAGGGGTGAGGGGTTTCCCGCATACCGGATCAAGGATTCGCGATACTAACAGCTCGAGAAAGTCCTTGGACGTTCCCGCCTCCAAGCTGCCGCGGGTCGTGGCGAGGTAGACGAGGAACGGCGTAAATTTTGCGCGGTGAGTCAGCAGGATGGTGTGCTGGAAGGCGGATCGGACGGTCTCCCAGAGGCGGAGCTCGCCCGAACCGCCGTCCACGCGGGCAACCATGTGCCGGAATGTGAGCTCCATCATCGCGTCGAGCTTATCGGCCATCTCCAGCGATTTGACGGCCCCGTCAGGTTGAGTGCGGTTCTGTTGCATGCTGCTGCTTGCCGGCGGTGAGCGAGCAATTCCCTCCCAGCCTGCAGCGCGACATGTCATCACTGCGCTGCAAGCTTGTTGCATACAAGTATGCCATATTGCCGCCAAATAATCAAACAAAATCGCCAAAAATGGTTTGAGAAATTTCTGTCCAGAATCTGCAGAGATTTTTGGCTCAAAATTCGGGTGTTTGAGAATTTGATTGTTGAGACAGGCATAGATACCCTTCCTTGTGTGTCATAGCTACAGCTGGATGGTTTGCGGGTTTTGTACAAATAATGAACACTAGGGTGACTGGATGTAATTGCATGTATACCATCAGGGTGGGTGCGGTTCTCTTGCATGCTGCTAGCCTGCGGCGAGCGAGCGACCCCTTCCCTGCAGCGTGACATGCGATGTCTAGAAATGCACAAACATGCACATCGGCCGCAAAATTACCGCATCAGAACATACAACAAAGAAGCCGCAAATCAACAGATTTGGTGCCAAAAGTACGCATAGGGTACAGGCATGGTGACACTGAAGTCGGGAGCTCATGCAATACGCACACAGGCGTGGTCCTGGATGCCTGGCGGGGACTGCAGTTGGGAGAAAAACGCACCATCTAATGGGACCTTTGCAGGCCTTCCCTCGCCCCCCCAGCCGCTGCTCGAGCTGATCTGAAGCGAGCGAACGTTATCCTCCATACTGAACATGTCCTCCTGCTCCTCATCGGAGCTGCCCTCCTCCTCCTCTTGCCCCGTGAGCTCCTCCACAATCTCCTCCCACCGGATGTCCACGTCGATCGACACGAGCAGCCCGATCACATCGGTCAGCAATGAGTCGCGGATGGTGCTGCCGGCCTCGGCCTCCGCAAGGTGGAGCACAGCGTGCAGATAGATGCATAGGGCGTCGCGGCTTTGCAGCTTGTGTGCATCTTGTCTGTGATGGCTTTCCGCATGATCGGCGCCGAGCGAGGCACCTGAGTTGGCAGCTGTCTATCGTCACAGGTTGTGTGAAAGCGCGAATGTATGATAGGAAAATGCAACGAGGCTAGGCATATATGTGCATTTGCTTTGGCCGTGTGGCATCATGGCAGAGCTTTGCCAGACTGCATTTCGAACCCCCCTTGTGTCCGGAAATACGTGTACATATGGTGACTATACGCAAAGTGACTTGCGTCTAGCCACCACATGTGGACAGTTTGCTGCACACTCAGCCACCATCTCGGCACGCCTGAAAGGCAATTGGACCCGCAAAAAAGCCGGTCTGTAATAGCGCTGCATCATAGCGTTGCTCAAAGAGGGCAAGGTGCTGCACAGAGATGTGTATGTTCAGACCCTTTTTCCTCCGTAGTGCTTGTATGTTCAGCCCCCTTTGTCCGGACTTGCGTGTATGTTCAGCCCCCATTTGTCCGCAAATCAGTGTATGTTCCGGCATTTGAAGCCGCACATGACACAGTCTGACGAAACGCCGCATCATGGAGGGCAAGGTGCTGCACAGAGAGGAGTCACCTTGGTCAGGATGTGGCTGCACGTGGCGGTGACGCTCCGGTGCACCTCTAGCACCAAGAGGGGAGGGGTCCAGTGCGTTTTCGGGGCCGAGGCGAGGTGCGGCAGGAGGGGCATGGGGGGTGAGAGCGCCTTGACCATGTGGTCTATGCATGGCTGCAGAAACGCGGCCTTCACGAGCACGAGATGCTCCACCAACTCCAGGAGCGCACTGCGGACTGCCTGCAGATAGATTCCGCGCTTTCTAAATTATGAAGTATCATTTATACGTCTGGTACCATAAATCGCTGATGTATCATAGCTAGTTGTGTAAATGCTGACCCACCAAATGTGCAGCCCTGAGCGAGAGGCGCCAGCCGGATGGAGATGCCGCATATGTCTGATACCAAAAAATGGCGATTTGTTACACATAATGGTGTAGGTGCTGACCCAAAGAATGTGCAGCCAGCATAGGCGTTTGTGCAGCCAGAGCGAGAGACGCACCGCAGGCGCCAGCCAGATGGAGATGGAGTAGAGCGTCTTAAGGAGGGGCTCGTGGCGGAGCTCGTTGAGCTGTCCAGACACGGATGTGATGCAGCGTATGAGGAAGGCGAGCTGCTCCTGCTTCTGTAGGTCCTCTGGCTGCAATGTTGAGCCCAAGCTGCGGGGAATGCAGCTCTGAAGTTCCGTCACCATGCCCACCAACCTGCACACCAGTCGGGTTTTGGTTGAGTGGTTGAGTGGTTCGCAAACTTCATGCTGGTATGCAATTTCTGATGATGCGCCAGTTATGGACGTTTGTCGGCCCATTGCAGTGCAGCTCCTTGTGCACGAAGTGACCGGCACGCACATCACCCTGCCGCTTGACTTTTGGCGCTCGCTGAGCTGCCCATCGTCCTCACCGGCATACAGCATCTGGTGCTGCTGTACTTGCACTCACATTGTGTTCAATCACATACAATACGACGGCTGTGCTCGTGAGCAAGCCATACGCGCTGCGCTGCAGTCGCCGGGCGTGAAGTGACCAACACACGCCTCACGATTTCGAGGTACATCGGTTGCCTTTAAATTCCTGTTTTGATACATCCGAGAACATTTGTCACGTTTTCTGCTGGACTTGATACGACCTCACCTACTTCGAGTTCAATCCAGACTTGTAGGAATGTGTCGGTTCACACCAACCTGCCAACTCGACGACGTCAAACAATATCACTTGCATAGAGGCAACAGTCATTGAAAAGGGTTTGAACAATACGACCCTGCTATTGCTGGTACGAATGAGAAACGTGGTCATGTTCAACTCCAAGGCCAAGAAAACCCTACACCTGAGGCCGAGGGCTACTGACACCAATTGCACGGGATCCTGCAGAGCACACAAACGCAAGCAACGAGGGTGTTAAATTGAATTATTTTCCATAACAGCTGCACTCACTACGCCAAATAGAGGAAACGAGCACATTTCCACAGCCTTGGACACGCTTGGAACTCGACTTACCAAGCTGACAGTTGCAACACAGCGCTCAAAGCCACGAAGTATTTCGAAAGCAGATTAAAAAAATCCATCACATCCCATCGATGTATGCTGCCTAGACATCAGGCAACCTGTGACATATCTCCAAACGATAGTGGACGATTTTCTAACACAACTGGTAAAATACCGCATACGCTGCGGCGCAAAAACTTGTAGGAACAAGAATGTGACAAGATACAACATATTTAGCATCATATGTTTTAGAATGAGACGTAGAGAGTTGTCAAACGTACTGCGTGAAGGCTTCCTTCGCAGCACGTGGACGGAGAGCGGACTCAATCCATACGCGAACTGCCTGTTGCTTCTCTGCGTCCATCGTCTCGATTTGGCAATGCTGCTGCTGAACTTGGTCTCGGCCTAAACGTTGCAGACTGACACCACCCGCACCGGGCAGTCGCGAATAAGGACGCAAGACAAGCAGAGGACGGCAACGTCAACTGTACTATCCAACGAGTATAAGCGGTCGTCAATAATAAGACCACGCCACTCAGATACGCAAAAAAAAACGTGCGGTGAAGCTGAGCTTGGCCAGCACGGCCAGCCTAAAGCTTGCCGTCTGGCACCATTATGTAATAAATCAAGAAAGTGCTGCAATACGTGGTACAAGCTCGTGTTATGAAGATTGTACTTGAAAAGGTCAGAGCAGGCTCCGTGCAAAGGGTGCCATCCTATGTAGAGCTGGCGGCACAGCTACAGCACACCTGCATGGCTCTGGACTCTTGCCCAACCCGCCAAAGCCTGCAGGCTGTATCAAAAGCTGAATTCGCGTAGAGGGGATGGCCTTAACCTTCACACACACGCGTTCTGTTGACGGCTGCATGCTGCTATGTCTGCATGCCCCACGTGCACTTGTAGCTATCCAGGCACCATACTCCTTCCTACGCGTACGAGGCGGCATGCGTACGGCTTGGCGGCCAGTCACCAAATCGAAAGCAGCTCCAAGTAAAGCGCACAGTTTAATGCTTAAGCTTGCAGGCATTCGTCCTTTCTCAGCGGGTTGCGTTTTGACAGGACGGATAGTCAAAATGGTACGGTTCTGACAAGGCTGTCTCATGGTTTTGTCTACGCGTTCTTTGCCCATGACAGTAACAGGCCTTTCGCAGCAAGCTTTGCTGATGTCAAACCGAACGTCTGTGCATATTCGCAAGGCTGTCTGATTTGACTAAGTTAGGGCTACCTGCATGTTCAGCGCTGCTACGTCGTCACCCGTCACACCGCGACATTGCCAGCCTATAAGGCCTCTTTCGTTTCGATGAACGTATTCATGTGTTCATGCATGTCGTATCTCTGATGCGGTTGCTTATTGCGTGTGAAAACGTGCAGCCGAAGGAGATTCGCGACATCAAGGAGTTCCTCCTCACTGCCAGGAGAAAGGATGCGCAGTCAGTAAAAATCCGCAAGTGCAAAGAGGGCACAAAGTTCAAGGTCAGGTGTTCCAGGTACCTCTACACCTTGGCAGTGCCAGACGCTGACAAGGCCGAGAAGTTGAAGCAGTCACTTCCCCCAGGTGAGCTGCTGCCGCTCACCACAAAGGTTGCTTTTGTAATAGCAGTGAGATGAATAATTCTTGGGTTCACGTTCGCTTCCTACCCTCGCATCGTCCTTGGCAGGAACGATCAAACTCTGCATGTGACAGGGTGCAACTAGCAACGCAAAGGCAGGAATGCTTTCAACGGCTTCGCTTAGCTTGAGTAGGCAAGTACATCGCGGAAACATCATTTCTGACATTCACGGGTAGATCAGCTGCTGACTTCATAAACCTTCATTCATGTGATTGCATCATGGCAAAATGATAGCGTGGGTCGTGCTGAAGATCTGGCAATCTAAATGACAACTCTGTCCAGTCATGGACTGAAGGGTTGGAATCAACATGTAGGTGTATACGCACAATCTGTGAGTTGCGCATGCAGCAGGGGTTTAAGGTCAGACAGCACCAATGTGATGGCATGTTGAGATGCCGTTTCATGAGACAATCAGAATCTTAGGCACAGTCTGAGTGTAACAGGGGCCTGTGAACCACTTGGCGATTGGACATGGGATTCTTGGAAAGGCACCAAGTTGTCAAAACACCCTATGCAGCAGGGGTTTAGGGTTAGAATGCACCAATGCGAGGTCATCTCAAGACCCGGCTTGAAGGACGAGGCAGTGTTGCTGCCATGTGAGTGGCCTCATCCTCGGTGAACATATCGTGGCCACTGCATAACGGCTTCAGCCTCGTGGATCTGACCGCGCCTGCGACGAATCATCTCTGTGGCCACGAGGCACTTCGAATAAGACTGTGCTATTCATAGCCCGGAGAAACATGACATCAGTCCAATTGGCGGTGCACTCCTGACTGACAGAGCGTCTGGGGACCTCGGTATCAACATGAATCATCGGGCAGGGCAGCACAGGTCGCGGACGCCATCATGCTGAATCATTGCACCCCGCCTGCATGCATCTGTGAATGCGTGGTCCCCTTCGTGGTTGCGATTGCTGACGCTTCGCCCGTGCTGCAGGCCTGAACGTCATGGACATCTAAGTGGAGCTTGGCACCAGCACCTGATGCCACCTTCTCCAGGATCTGTGTTCGTTTTGTGCGCCTAGATTCAATGTAACACTGCCGTTCGCGGACCTGGTGCCTGTGATGTTGTAGCTCTCCTTGCTGCGTTGCTTTGTTTGAGTCTTCGTGTGTCGTATTCTGCCCGCAGTGAAACTGGCAGTGTATCAGATACCAGTGAGGCGCATGCACTTTAATGAAGTCTTCATGATGAGGACGCCGTCCTGTTGGTCCACACTTGCAAAAATGAAGGTTGGTGTTTGAATTCCAACTGTCCCTACTCGGCGATTCAATGACAAGGAATTCGATATGAAACGGCGTCTGCATCTTGTGCCGCTCGTGGCCAACAGGGTGAAACAACACACCACGCCATGACGTGACCAGGATGAGGTCCCCGCAGTGCAGAGGGCACGCAGTTACGATTGGTTCTCATACACTGGCTGCCTATCTCGGAATTTCTAGTTCGTCAGTCCTTTTCGCCACCATGTTCACACGTGTTCGTAATCACGCGCACAACAATCCTTCGGAAACCCAGGAACTGTCGCTTTACTGATGCCACTGCGCTAGCATTTTGGGAGGTTCCGACGTGTTGCACTAGCAAGGACACTTGCAAATGGAATGTTTGCTGGCCCTACTGCTCATGTAGACAAAGTGTGGACAAGGTCCCAGGTAAAGACCTCACACACTGTCATTGCCCGAGCTGCTTTGCATTTTGTTTATCTCTGAGTACTTCTTGAGTTTCCATGCGCATATTAGATGTGTTCTGGGTTCGTTGCCCCAAGACCGTCGATTGCGGACGTGCGTCATACACGTTGATTTGCTCATCGTGGCCTCTGGGAAATAGCTTTGACGATGTCTGTACGTAAAACGTGATCTGTTTCAGACTTGATATAAAGCCGCGCTTCGTCTCTGTGTTTCTGCTAGTGTACAGGCTAAAAACTTGTGTTCATGACACTGTCAGCGAATCAATGCCTCAGGAAGCTGCTTCCTCCTGCGATACAGCATCACCCTGCCAGGAAATGATGGTTTTGATATCTTCAAAAGATACACATGGTGTACCGCAGCTTCATACTTTACGCGCCATTGCTGCAGAACGCCAAAGTCCCTGAGTTGCAGGGTTTGTTTTCTCAACTCCCCAGTGAGGCCTCCATCCCGTGCCTCTACGCCGACGACATAACGCATCTCCCTCAAATATTTGTTCTGGTAGAATTCCGATCTGAATCCTGCTCGAAGGGCTACCCAACTGGCCGCGGCTGAGGGCGTGGCACGCAAGCGACACGGTTGGCAACGCACCGAGTATGTGCGGGTCGCTCGTAACGAGTTCGCGGATGTCTGGGAACGCCCCAAAACCAGCCGGGTCCCCGCGCTCGCGATACTGAAGGAACGCGGCTAACCGCATTCCAGCACCATGCAACATCGCAGCCGAGACGTCGCGAGAATCGACTGGGGCAGATCGCCGGGCGGACGATTCCGCCCTCTCATGCAGCAACAGAATACATCTCTGGATGGGCAGTTTTCTCTGTGGTGATGCTGATGCTTCTCTTCACGCTGTCGGGCTTTCTGTACTTTGGCCATTGGTCGGGAGGGCCGTTCTCGGTGCGCATGGGTGGCATCGCAGTGGTATGGTCACCCCAGGATCCCATCGTCCCAGGGCAAGACGTCACAGGTGATGCCCGTACCCCATCACAGGCCACAGGTGCACTGCATTTCGAGCAACATTCCTGGGAATGCCTCGCTTCTGCATGTTTGCCGAGTACCCCTCATCCCTGACGCATCACGGGAAAGCAAATGCATGCCTTGGGTTTTGGGGGCTATGGCAGCGAAACGGCAAGTCGCATTATAATTCTGCAAGGATTGATAGGTGTCCAACAGATGCAGCGATTTGTCATGCAGTGATTTACAAGAATTGGGGTCAGCCGCCATCTTCGCCCCAAAAGTCACACATGTCACGGCATCGCAACCTTCAAGTTGAAGCGTCTGGTGAAAGTTGTCATGCCAGACTTGAGATAACAGGTTTGCTGCATTCAGTGAATGCAACGCAAAACTGAATCGGCATACCACAAAACGACTTAACAAAACTACACAAAAAGTTCTCCTCAAGCCCCAATGTCAGTCGCTTGCTGAAGGCTGGCACACTGACGGTTTACGGGATGTGCTGTGAAAAAGGGGGGAAAGAGTACGTTCACACCGAGCTACCGTGAACGGTTTTGCCCTCGCTCAAGGAGCGCTTCGGACGGCAATCAATTGCTAACGGACTCTGCAAATATGAAGTGCTATCTGCGAAGCCTGCTCAAGTTGCAGCCTCGCTCAACAAAATAAGCACAGGGAGACATTTAGCAATGGTCGATCGGGAACTTTCAGCGGTTGAACCGTCGTTGAATGAAAGTGAGTTTCCAGGGCGGGGGTCCATGTGAGATTCTCGAACAAATAGAAAATCTTACTTATGTGTATAATATCTCGAGATACATTGATCAAGCGATACTTTGATTCATGAGATCTGCACACAGTTGTAGGAAACCCAAACCCTCACCAGCACTAGCTGTACAGTTGCGGTGCAGCCAAAGGCCGCTGCGTCAGAACGGGTTTCGATCCCCACCCTGTCCCAAAATTTCACGTATTTTCGGGTATCTGGACCTGAAAATCAGAGGGTCGGGCAACGCTCTTTTACGATTGTGGTGCAGCCAAAGGCTGCTTCTTATTGCAGGCCAGTCCTTTCGAGCGGATCCCAAGGCGGGAGCTCTCCTTGATCCAGTTATCAATCAGATAGGCCTCGACAGCGATGCCGGCGCCGCGAATCCCATCAGCTCCCCAACAACAGGCACACGCAAGCAAGTCATACTTCCCCAGACAGAATATTTATTCAGTTTGTCCCCGCCACCCCCCCCCCCTTTCCCCGCCATCACAGCAACCGCCGACCTCCTCCCCACCGCCACCCATGTCCCCACCTCCCCCCCTCCTCCTCCACCTCTGCTTTCTCAATCCCCTCCTCCTTCATCAGATGCTGTCGTGGCTGAAGATTACGAAAAGGTGTGACAAGTTTCCGTGACTCTGTGACATGACAGCTCGTCTACATGCACAAAGGCGGTGAGTTTGTGCCGTACTGCAGTCGCACAATAAATCAATCACTCAACCGATCAACACAATAGCCAGTCGGGAATCGCACGATGCTAGATGGGCACGATGATGATATTGAATGGGTAGATTCTACAGTCTCAAACACTTTCCTCGGCTCTTGGTCACCTCCAAAGACCCCCATAGCCAAGCGTGAACTCGTTCACGGCTGCCTGGTGCAGCAACAGTTTTTTCCACCCTTGTTACGTAATGCTTAGTGCTCAATGCTTGCTACGTAATGCAGCTTGAATGTTCCATCTAGCATCAGACGGGATGTCCCAGCGATTCGGCTGGGTGGAACCATTGAGCACTGTGACACCCAACATCGGGTGGATGTCCAGATAGATACCATTGGTTGCATGCAATTGCTCATGGCTGTGATGATGCTGCGATCCCTCCTTCAAAATGACATGCTAGGTGACTTCGCCGCAATGCCTACCAAGTCACTACTGCAATGTCTCTCTTGGCGTCTATCAGAAGGAACAAATACAGCATTACATCACATAGATAAGATAGGTCCAGGTACGCTAGCCTCAGGTGATGGTAATGATAGCACTGATTCCAAGTAGTTCTTGGAGTTGCCAACGCCCATGTGGATGCGGTAGTGTGTTGTCAAAAGATACATCATCATCGGATAATGGCAAGGATAGACAACAAGCAACTAAGACAGCGCATTCTAAGTGATACAGCTCATTGAACGCCAGGTCGGAACAAGCATTGGTAGATTCATGTTCGTTCCATCAGAATTTGCCCTTGCACATCACACGATCGCGCGAAATGCCGCAGACGACGTGCTGCAGATGAAGGAAGACGCGCTAGCACAGAGTCTTGAGGCGCTGGTGGCCTCGGAGCTGAGAAAGGAAAGAGGCAGATAGACCCACCCGGAGGTCCTGTGGAGTCGATTGGGCTGCCAGATCCCGGGAACAGGCCGGTAGTGAAGGGCAAGTACCATGTCGTTGTCACTGGAGACTCCAAGCTCTATGGCCGCTGGCAAGTGCTGGTGCGGCTCCCGTCCACATTTCGTCACCAGAAATAGTGGATTTCCTAGGGGCACAGCCCTTGAAGTTCGCCATTTTCTATTCTGGTGCCCAGATTTCCGGGTTTTTCTGGGGGGGCTGCCCTGGAATTATGCCCACTCGTAACTCTTGCACACAGCTTTCCTGGATTTCCTGGGGCACAGCCCTGGAAACATGTCGCGCCCAACTCTGGCCAAGACGTTCTCAAGAATTGTCCGGAACACATGACATGCTTCATGTGTTTCTGGAGCCACGTTGCTGACATTGATGGATGACCATGGCTTGTTTTTCACCACTCAAAATACCACCCAGAGCTAGGAAAACACTGAAGAGCTGGTATAGTCGTTGGCGTTATTCATGCAATGCTTGCCGGAAACAGAAACCTTGATGACGATGCGTTTTGTCTTGCTCTTACTGCATCCACATCATCCACATGGCCAGCTCAAGGGGAAACTTCGGGAGCTCGTATGACACCTCAGCGATTTGCTAGACCCTGTCATTTGCCGGAAAATGCGTGATTTTGGGGGGCAAACATGAGGGTTGAACCCCATTCTGGCGAACCACTTCCACAACTTATCAATATTGGTGCAAACGATGGGCTTATGGTACAAGACCGAAAGGATGCCAATCCTAACTTCTGTGGGCCGATGGGAAGCTACACCAAGGTCATGCATGATAATGATGCAGACATTACCTCAGTCCTGCAAGGGGATACGCCAGTTACAAGAAACGGGATGCTCCAAGTAAAGAACCACGTGCACTGCTTTGCCAGCCCCGCTGAATGTTTTGGCCCAGATACTCAAAATTACCTTGAGTTTTGGGGACGAAAGTGGGGTTTGGTGAAGCAGTCACCGCGTATTTCAGAAGGTGTTGTCACGATGGTCTGATGTCATCGAGTGTGCAGACGCACTACTACTGGTACAAGAAGGTGAAGGAGGCCGATCCCAGCGGGCCCATGGGAGGCTACACACGCATCCTGCACGATAATGATCCGGACGTCATCGCGCACCTCGTGCCCACTGTGCGGGTCCAACCACTTCCGGAGAGCGTCACCAGGGGTTACGCACCCCTCAATAGGTGCGAAGCCAAGAAAACAATAATGCCCTGCGACCTGTACGTCTTTCTCAGCTAGTGGATGACCAAGTTTGTCAACACAGATCTACACAGGCTGCATGGTGGCAGGTGCTTAACAATTACACAAACCGGAAAAGCCAGGCGCCGCTATGATATGCCGCAAAGTGAGGGTGGGTTCTGTTACATTGATGCTCAGGATGATATTTGCCTCTTAGCCCGAGCATCAGAAAATTGCGGGGTGCTGGTATGATGCGAGATTGCAGCAGCTGTTGCGCTGTTGCGTGCGCTAAATGAAGGGAACGCTGTCTGCTCAGGCCTTCCCTAAGTGGCCTTTGACATTTCATCGCCAACGCAGGGGAAGGAAAATGTGTCTCGCTCGCCACCAGGAGGCGCAAGACGTGGGCATTCAAACGGTGGCTTCTGACCGTACACATCGAAGAAAGGTAGATTGTTATGACAAAGCCAGAATAAGTTTGGACCCCCATTTTCGCCCCTAAAAGGCATGCATGTCCGGGCATCTTGACCCGCAAATCACACAGTCTGGGAAAGCGCTGGTTGTTTCTCTCACTTGCATCGGGGCGCAGGCCGTGGGCGTTCACGCAGTGGCTTCTGACCGTGCACATCGAGGAGGAGTACATCTTCATGACAGAGCCAGATCATGTCTTCCTGAAGCAGGTTCCGCTCTTCGCGTCGCCCAGCCACCTCGCCGTTTGGCCCTTCTGGTACATCAACTGCAATGATGTCAAAGTGCAGGCCATCTGCATGCGACCAGATTTCAACCCCATGCAAGTTGACGCCAAAAACATTCCTAGGGTACGCGATCCTCTTGCTTTTTGACTCTCCCCTGACCTACTCGTGGATGCAGATGATGATGTATCAGTTTACAGCATGTTTCAAATGTGAATGCGTGGT
>NW_028323554.1:0-40938 GCF_984573655.1 Nuphar pumila | reverse complement strand
GCAGAACCCGACATGCTCTTGGTGCGCCGCAGCCTTGCCTAGCAGTCAATCAATAAACGGTAATTCGTGTACTGCAGCGGGCAACACCTGGCGCGAGGCATACGGGCGGGTCCTGGGCACAGCCATGGTGGGATGCTTGCTTCAGATATGCCTCTCGTTCACCCCGCCCAAAATTCTTCGTAAAGTTTTCCCTCCTCTCATCACGGGCACAGCCGTCTTCCTGATTGGCGCCAACCTCCTCGGCAGTGCCATCCGGTACGACACCGTGCATTGCTTGTTGCCTAGGGAATTGAGCCTGTTCCAGGCGTGCGATAGAACTCTTTGTGCACACCACCAGTGTGAGCTGCCGCTGCTCACCTGCAGGCTACAGGATGTAAGGCGATGGGGGTACATGCATGTACAATAGGACACCTATTTTGTGCAACTCTGCATCTGTGGTCAGACAAGTCGGCAGATGCCCAACGGACAACCTGCTTTTGGTGCAAGGGTCCAAGGCACGCCAGCCTAACACCCAGCGGCAGGTTGAACTGCGATTGATTGCTTTTGACGGATGGAAGCTTGCAGGAACTGGGGTGGAGGTGCCTTCTGTGCTGCCAACTACTTGGGCCTGCCGGCCAAGGCGATCCCTGGGTGCATGGTCCCTGATACCAGCGACGCCCTTGTTCCCGGCACATGCTTTGCAGCACAGATCATTCCAAAGTGTAGCAACAACGGCGAGGTCCTGCTCAAGTTTGGATCGGGTCCGTATCTGGGCCTGGGCTTCATTGTGTTCCTGACACTCATTATCGTCGAGCTGTTTGGCTCGCCAGCTATGCGCAACATCCAGGCACGCCTTCCAGCAAAACCTCACCGGTCTTCACAGTACCATAACAATACCAGAATATAGGCGAGCTTTTGGGAGCGTGAAATACATTCTTAGATATTTACCCTTTATGTGCTGTTCAGCTTTGTCTGCAAGACAGGGGACGTACCTGGCAATGACTGCGTCATTGTATTGTGCTACCAACAACTGAACTCCTGAGCTGGCGGTGTCTACATCAGTGAATGACAATGCGTTTAGACTACGAATATATTCCACATAATCGTGAAATGTGTTAACTAGAAATTCAACATATTTTCCTCTTTGCAAACCCGCGGCGAGTGCTTGAGCGTGACTGTGACTGCCCAATTGGTACAGTATTCGGTTCACACATAAGGAAGGCGCACGGGTTATGGGCCGCTGATCCCATGTCAACGAGACAGTGCTCTGCAGGCCTGGTAGAATTTCTGAACAACAGAGCCAGTTTGGCATTTCCTCAAGTGTGCCTCATATCATCTGGCCGCAGCGAGTCAGCTAACTGAAAACGTATGTGACCCCAAACCAAGGACCAAGCTGAGCTGATCACTGAGTCTCTAGAGACTCAGATCTGTTGTCTGGGTGCCTGTGGGCTTGCCAGCGCAGCATGAAGTTTCGTGTTCTGCAGGTTGTCATCGGGCTGATGGTGGGTTACATCGTTGCTGCTGCGATCACCTACGATGGGAAGAAGTTTGTCACAAGTGACAAGATGGACGCAGCGCCGGGCATCACGTTCTTATGGGTCAAAACGTTTCCTCTGGGCTTCTACGCGCCGGCTCTCCTTCCCATCCTCATCGCGTACACGGTTTCATCGGTGGAGTCCATTGGGGACATCTACGCCACGGCTGAGGCATCCATGCTCGACATCTGGGTAAGCGCACACCTCTTCTTGCATGACTGGGCGCCATCCTCAACGGTTTTTGGCTATCAGGGGGCACTGGCCGGTACATTACGCAGTTGAGTAAGCATTGTGTCTGCATAGGCCTCTAACGATAGCTGACCTGCAATCCACGCCCACATCCAGACTGTCTGTGTGGGCCGCAAGGTCCTCTCCTCATGTGCTGCCATGGCCTTAAGGACCACACCATCGTGATCAACACCTGACCGGCTGCCAACCGCCAGAGTTCGCAAGCACACACATTCATCGATCAGCTGGCCAGAACGTGGTGCCAGACTACTCACAAGCGAACGACAACATCTGCCAAACCTTCAACTGTATCGAAGTGAAGGTGAGCGTGCTGCGAGCACCATCTCTCTGACACGACGTGCTCAACTGTCCGGCTCTGACCGTGGGTGCTGTGTTGCAGTCGGAACAGCAAGCGCAGCGGGTGCAGGGTGGCCTTCTCAACGACGGCCTGTCCTGCATGTTTTCGGCGCTGGGCACTGTGTTGCCGGCCACGTCATACGCACAGAACAACGGCGTCATTTCCCTGACGCGTTGCGCATCGCGCTGGGCGGGCATAGCGTGCGCCGGCTGGCTGGTTACGCTTGGCCTCTTTGCCAAGATTGCTGCGTTCATAACCACCATTCCAGACTGCGTGCTGGGTGCATGACGGCGTTCCTATTCGCCAACGTATCTGTGTCAGGTGTGCGCTCTCCCTGCTGGGCGTGCGACCCAAGGGCTTGAGAGCTTCAAAGCGGCCGGCATGATGATGTATCTCTTGTTCTTGCTGATCTTGTTTGATGTAATGATACATCTCTTTGCAAAAGTGTCACATCCACGTGGACAATGGCAAATGCAATTCCTACTTGGCAATCAGTGCTATCTTTACCACTCCACGCCGCAGGCCTGCCTGGACCAGCCTGGCTCATCAAAGCTGACCTGACATGTTTGCTGCATCGTCTGTTTCCTCACAAAGGAGATCAGCCACAGCCATGCGTGCGCAAGGTGATTTGCAGGGCTGAATCCAGTGGATTACAGGCGTCGTCACCCCCGGGATGGCAGGTTACGTTGATGCAGAAACATCCACGTTCATCCGCAAGCGTCCGCAAACAATGGGTTATCATCGTGGAAATCGTATCACCGATACCTTCTCCAGCTCGTTGAAAGCGAAACGTTTCCGAGTCTTGTAGGTCGGTTTGGACAAGACGGGCACTTTTTGTATTAGCTTTCGGCTTTTCCTTGAGCTGACACGTGTCCAGAATGAGTCGCCACGCCCAATTTCTCCCAGCCGGGGACAATGCTCTGCTTGCACAACGAGTGAAGCCATTCATTGCCTGGTGCCGGGGGATGCGAATTTCACCGAAGCATGTGAATCGCAGGCATCAAGATCATTGCTTCCTCCGGCATCACTCGCCGCGACCGCTTTGTGCTGGCCATTGGCCTGGCCTTGGGCCTGGGCATCATAGTTGTGCCGACATGGACATCAAACAACCTCTGGCCCATAAAGGAATCTTACAGCGAGGGAATGAATGGCCTCCGAGATGCTGTGCTCATCACCCTGGGCTCTGGCTACAGGTACGCAGGCGTCCCACTGCAGCGCTCTCACCAGAACTGAGCTGATGGTTGTCATTGTATATCTGTCTGAAGGTATGTATGAGATACGTATCTTTCACAAAAGTACCGCATCCACACGTGCATTGGCAACTCCAACTTGAACTCGGGACAAACCAAGCTCTCCTGGTCATGATGTCGATGAACCGGCAAAACACAGGCTGGCTGCAAGCTGTTTCTTTGTGGGGTCAGCTATTCCTGCTTTTCAGGGTGCGCCATGCCTGGAGCTCAGGTCCGGTTTGAACCCGCGTGAGAGTTCAAATCCCTGACAGCATCGCGTTCTCTAACATGCCTCGCTGCCAGAGCAGAGGGCAGCTAGGGTGCTGAGGTGCTGCCAAGCTTTCAAGCTCATCTATGTCTGGATCACCTTATCTCGCAATCATTGCTCAAACGCCATTGCTGGGCATCGCTGTTGATGCCATGAGCTGTGCACCGCATCGATACCGACGTCGCCGTGTTTTTGCAGCATGGGAGTGTTGACGGCATGCCTGCTGAACTTCCTGCTGCCGTTCGAGAAAGTGGAGGAGGATGCCACCAACGAATTTGAGTCGTACGCCGACCCCTCTGTCAAGAACCCCAAGGACATCGAGAAGATCACTCCCAACGCAGTCGACCATTCCGTCGACGTCGTGGTCCCACCCCCTACAACAGTCACTGCTGTCTAGACAGAGCTGATGCAGTTGGTGCTGAGACGGGTATCACCCAAGAATCATGTGGATTGGCCGCGCGCTCTGACTCCAAGTGTGGCAAGAGATGACAAAGGTCTTCTTAACGGGTCGCCGATCTGCAGTGAGCTGCATGGCTGAGACCCGACGGACTCGGATAGATCATCCGAAGCTGCGTTAGGTGCCAAGAGTGTACATTTTGCTCCTCCATGACAGTGCACCTCGGACTAGCTTCGAAGGTCACAAACTAAGCATACTGACTTTGTCAGGCGGTTGGCCTCATCAATCGTGCCTCAGGCAACCTGTGCTCACCACCAGAGTGCCGGCGGGCCGGATATTCATATTGCGCTCTAAAAAACGAATACAATCAATCAAACCTGGGGTGATCGTTCATGGTGTGATGCCCAGCACAAAACCAATGGAGATGTCTCACACGCCCATACTAGACACTTGTCATGTGTCTGAAGCCCTGCAACTTCACATGTGCGTTAGTGACTCCAATTGCAGCTGCTGTGTCGTGGTCTCGTGAGTGCTTCATCGGGCAAACTGCAACCCTCTAGCATTCAAGCTTCCCGTTTAAATCATGGGGACATTTTCCATGTTAGCAGTCGCGGCAGCAGACGGTAGCAAGGCTGAGGGCAGCTAATATGTTCACATATTCAATCTCCTAGCCTCATGATTTTAACTACGGATGTTAACTCTACGGGGGTCGCGGAGAGACAGCCTCAGAACGAGCCGATCGTCCCAAACCTCTAGGACCTTCTACTGCAATGCTGGCGATGACAGCTTTTACTGCTGTTTGTGTTTGTGGTGGGCTCGTGTTGTAAGAGGATCGCACAGGAGCATGTAAACAAAGGTGTGTGTGCTTTTCTGTGTCAGGAACTCACTTGACGGCAGATTTGGAAAAAGTGCATGCCGCTTAAAAACAGAGTTCAAGAAGTTGCTGATGCGCATACCCAGGTCTTCCAGACTTGTGAACGCCCGCCTAGGCTGCGGGTGACTTCAGACGCAAGCAAAATGCAGACACGATATAACTCACCATTGATCATGGGTTCAGGATTTTCAAATCCCTCTTTATGTCTGGATGTCGCAGGCAAAAATACGTACGCCTTGAGTCGCTTGACACAAATGTGTCCCATGCACGCAAAGGTTGTCACAAAACTGCGCGAATTTGAATTGTTCCTGAATTCGTGGGCAGCTTTGGTAGCAATTGTGTCTGTTTCACAGACATAGGCACCTGCACACTCGTTCCGGGATGGCAGGCTGTCTGAAGAACGTGGGTCGCCGATTTTTTCACCGGCGGCTGGTCATATCTCATCAGGAGAGCTCATCACGAGAGCGATGCCCTCATCCAGACAGCACGAAACTGCCCACATCGTGCCCATGCAGCTGGTACTCAGCGTTCATAAGTATCAGGGTTGCGTAGTCACCAAACCGTTGGCACGCCAGAGCTTGATCTTTCTCCATCATCTCAGGGGAAACTCCTCGATCTGTGCGTTCAAAGAACGCTTCCTACTCGTCCTTCTTGCAGGCGCATAGGGCATGGCCCATCTCATGCGCCTGATTCAGGGACTGCACACGTGGGAACAGTGTTTTCAGCATTGAACCTTCGCCGTCTGGAAGGTACAGGTCTCGCATCTTGGTTGTGACAGACTCGCTGCTGCTCGTCCAGCCGCCATCGGTGGTTGCCATCACCCTGCGGCCGCATCCGTTGGCGAACACTTGTAAAATAAGAGGTTGCGCATGCTCTTGATGTGGTTGGCTGCGCAGTCATCGACGGTTGCATCTTCTTTATCTGACTCTCGTTTTTTTTTCCGGTCAGTGTTTCAAGATTGGTCGGAAAGTCCATGGCAATTGCCGGCAAAATGCGAGGCATTCCCCAGCGGCTGCGTGGCTGCGGCTTGCCTTCCGAGTCCCCAGCAAGGTCGCCAAATGCAAGCTTCGTCCTGACCGACATCTCCTTCTCCTGGATCTCCTTTCCGTGCGCATCGTGATTCAATCTCCAGACCTCCGCAAACCACCGCGGCAAGACATCAAGAAGCTCGCTGCACAGCGAGAATGTGCTGGCGATTCCGCACTTGAGCGGCGTAACGACCATGTCGCTGATGTACGCGACCATCCATTTGTTGAGTGCGCTCTTGGCTGGGTTGAGATCGAAAAGGAGCACGTCGAGGCTGTTGTGGCGGGCGAGCTTGTTCAGGAAGTTGCTCAGCCGATTGATGGCCTGCACTCAACAAGCCTACCTTGCTGGCGGGCCTCCAACCAATGAAATGATGCGCCAGCCCAAAGAAGGCGTCGTTGACAACGGGCGAGACAGCCGACGGATGTGTGAAAGAAGCAGCCAGATATCATGCCTGTGCATTTCCAGCAACACGTGCTGCGTCATGCAGGGGAACTTGCCTCATAAGGTTTCCCAAACAATTTTGAACTTTCAGGCCCCAACCTTGAGAGATATATATCTGAGTTCAAGTGACAGTACTCTATGAGCGCTGCACCGGCGTCGCACAGATTTCATGGTTCAAGTCAACCATGAGCAACGACGGCAGTGGCAAAGCTCTCACGTCCTTGCAACTGCTGGCTCTGCAGGATCAGCAACACTGATCTTGCATCATACAGGCTCCAAAGGCAGGGCGCTTACGAAGGATATTCTTTTGACCAGAAAAGACGCTGATATGCCTGCCAATGGCTGGCGTGCACAAAGGGCGAGGGGGTGCTTTTGAGTGCCGTTATGTCACACAAGAAGCTGCGCCCAAGGGCACATTACACACCGATTTCTTCTCTCTGATCTTTCTATAGTGATCCCTCGCGGATGCCGCGATGTATTCGGGCACCATGTCCAGCTCCGCAATTAGCTCCTCCAGCTCCGCAATCTCTGCGTCCCCCGGGAAGACGATGAGCTGAGACTCCGGGTAGTCCGCATCGAAGTCGTCATTGGTGACATTGTTGAGTGGCACACCCAGCCACTCTTCATCCGTGAGCTTGTTCAGCTTCATGAAGTCCTTGTCGGGGTTGACGACCCACTTCTTTCAAGACCTTGCCAATGAGCAAGTCTCGCAGCACGACAGCATTGCCGGCAGCGTCGAACTTCGGCTCACCCTTTTCATCCACTAGCTGCTCATTGAGATTAGAGTGGATGTCCCAGGGAATGAGCGGCGAGTCCTGCAAACCCAGCGGACACTTCTGTCGTGTACAACCTTGCTGGTTGATGCACTTTGATGTGTGGCTACAGAGCCAGTCAGAATACAACAGCTCAGGTTGATCAGCAACACCAAACTCGCATTCGCATCATCCTCGGGTTAGCCTACGTCAGCAGATGGGATCGTCGTCCCCTCCCTGAAAGAACTTCCGCTCTCAAGGGTCAAGAAACCCAAACTACTCTTATACAAATGGCACAAATCAGTCAGATATCATACCATGCCCCAGCCGGCACACAACCCCACAATGAGAACTTATCCAAAGGCCCTGGGTGTCATGTCACTACTGGGAACAAGATTTGCAAGCCGATCTCCTCAAGTTCACAGATCAGTCAACGGATAGTCTCGCCATGTCCGCGCCGACATGAGACGCCATGGGAGGCGAGTTCGACATTGATAGAGTACGGCCACGGCTCGTTGCAGCAGGCAAGGGAGATATGTATGTTCTGTTGACCAAATTCGTAAACCTTCTCTCCTGACATGAAGCCAGTGGTTGCAAAATGATCGACTGGATCGGTCATCTCGTGGTTGACAAGGCCCCAACAGAAAGTTGAGTCCTTTGTGATTGAGTGTTGTCAACACTGTGACAGCGAGTGCACATGGTACGCTTCTGTTTAATGAGGTAGTCTCCTGTGACAGTATCTCCTGACAGTGTCTCATGGACGCACCTTGGGAAGAGGGGTGTCCACCACAGTGTTGATCCCATGCTGCTTGAGCTTGCGCAAGTCTGCCGTCGCGAAGTCGCGCTTCGGGTAGTTGGCGTTCTTCGGTTCGCTGGACCAAAGGAGCAGCTTCGTGAGAGTGCCTTGAGAGTCAAGGTCGATGATTTGCCTTGGTGGATCAGGCGGTCGGCAACCTCAAGCGCGGAGGTAGTCTTGCCCACGCCACCCTTGAACGTCCAGAATGCTATCATGGTGCACCCAATCCAGGCGCTGTCAGCGGCGCTGAGACCAAGCAGCTGATTTGCCGCTGCGATGTCTACGCTGTCTGCCTCTGAGGTGCGAGCCCGCTTCGTGCGCCGGCTTGCAGCCTTTTGACTGGCTGCAGCGATGATGCGCTGGTTTGCATTTGGCTTACTTTTCTTTTGAGAGCGCGAGCCCGACGGCCCAGCGCCGCCAGAGCCGTCCATCACACTGCAGGAGCCATGCCACTGTTTATTTGCGAATGCCGAGCTCAGCGGACAAGGCCTCAATTGAGACCACGAAGGCTTGTGCAAATTTCGGGGAGCACTTGACATGCCTGCCTGATTTTCCAAGATGGGGGAGCTTGTGTTGTACCTGTGGTGCTTGTTTTGGAGTTGAGCACAATGCATGTTGTTGCAGTAGTTTTGTACTTGATTGTATCCTTCCTGACTGACCAAGGCAGTGTTGGGAATAGACATTCCCATGTGCTTTTCAAGGAAAAGAAAATTAATCGGGAATCACGCCAAGGCCCATGGAGCCTGCTCTGAGGGCTTCATTTTGGTATAGAGTACAGTTGTCAGTATTATCTAGATGGTTGATTGGTAGCACATGCACAACGCTTATGACGCAGCTGCAGAATGGCTTAGCCGTTTCCTGTGCGTTATCTATCATAGAGCCTAGTGCACCAACAGGCCGTTGTCAGCATGACAAAGGCTAAGCGTGTGAAAGCAATCGATTCCCAACAGCCTGTCGAGCGTGATTCCAGTAAACGTAGCCGTTCAATCATCTCATTCAAGGTGGTGGAGCGTGTGGCCATGGCTCACGCAGAATTGGCCCTCCTGGAGTCCCTTGTGTCTGTGACGTACATCTGCAGTTCTCCTTTTCGCATTGAGTTCACCATGTCGTCCAGCCGTGACACGCCTGGCCGTGCATTCCGGCGATGCGAACTCTCGCATTTCCTCCCTACTTTACGCCAAATACGCAACTTCGACAGAGGGCTATGCGGCTTTCCGAGACCGTTATGATGCTGAATCGCTTGTGTTTCGCCCTGATCTGGCCATTTTCCCTGGGGGCTCGCCTGGTGGTAGCCGTTGGTTTGACGCTACGTGGCAAGGCTATGCAACCAAGAAAGCAGTCCACATTGTTGAAGTGGGTTACGTGCGCGAGGGCTTTGCTGCGGCGAAACAATTGGAAAAACGTTCGCAACACGAACTGCTCGAATGCTTGCTGCAAGATCTTGGCTGGCAAGTGTGCTATTGCACCGTCACCCTTGGTGTTGCTGGAACTGTGTACACGGATGCATTGTCCTGTCTTTGCGCTCTTCATCTCTCGTCGTCAGTGATTGAGTCGGTTGTGCGTGCGTGGGTGCACATGACGACGAACCTTACTCACGGCCTTGTTGTGCAGCGGAGAAAACTAGATGGGCATCACATCAACAAAGCCTTCAATAGGCCGCCTTAGCTGACATTGCCCCTGTGGGGTGCTGCACCCTTCCATAAAGGCGCGAGGGTGGGTCTTGTCCGCCACATCCTCGCCCGTGTCAACGCCAACGCCGTGTGGCTGGCGTATCATTATTATTATTCACCGTGTCATCGATGGAACCCGTTAGGCATCTCGTCAAGGTGAGGAAAGCGCAGCCGGGCGGTATAGAGATCGCGCCTTCCTCTGGTTGGCAGCTTACCGATCAATCGTTGGAATGCGCCACCACTTGGTGGCGTTCGTCACGCCCCCCTCCCGCAACAACATACATTTGCCAGGGTGGCATGCAAGCCGAGAAGCAGAGGAAATTATTGACAAACTCACGCTATATTTCATGTGTGCATTTGGCGAGCAACGATGGGGTCGTTGTTCAGTGCTCAAGTCATTACAAACGTAAAAATGAATGTTGCCTGCGTTTGTACATGTAGAACATGAATCGAAACTCGCGGCACCCCACCGTGCGGAACGAAGGGGAAAGTCAGAATAGACGCATAAACCGTACCTTGAAGTATCTAATGGAATCTTCAGACACTCAGGACCTCTTGCCTGAAATGAGTTGCTTCGCTACTCGTCCATAAGTGTACGTCGATTCATGAATCTGTCAGCACCTGCAAGCAGGGCATTCTGCAGCGCATGCGGCAGCAAATTGCAGAGCTACAGCAAAAAAACATGTTCAAGAAATATTAACATTTCATGTACACAGGGTGATTCAAACGCCCAAATGTCCGAAGACCCTGAGGTTAGCCTGTATTCTGAAGGTCGAGCTCGACAGCCTCTCGACATGCGCTCACCTTGACACAGCGTCTATCGCAATCGTTGACTGCTCAGCATTAAGAAACATATATATTTATGATAGCGAACAGCTAAAATTTTCTTACCTGGACCATTCCAGCTGTCATCAAGGCGTGCTGCCAGTCGCTTGGCTGACGCCTTCCTTCCCAGACGATGTATGTATCTTCAACAACAAAGCCAGACAGACCAGTGAATACCGAATATATATGCCTGCCACCAAGCCGCAGTAAAACGGGCGAGGACACGTCCAGCATGCCCTCGCGGCAATTCAGGCTCAGCATCAATAGTGTAGTACTATCCAGACAATACAGGACTATCTTGAGATGCACTGGAAAACCGGACTTCAGCAAAGCCTCCCACGTCTGTCGTCAATTGGCACCAATTGCAAGCAAGGCGATGATCTGCCTGCTTTAAAGACCATTTGCTCAATTGGCCCGCTAGATGGTTGATGTAGGACCACAACACAGGATGCACTGTTTAAAGTATGGCTTGTACATCACCTTGTCGCAAGTGCAATAATGCTTTCTGAGACATGCAGATGACAAGGACTACTTCAAACCCTGGAGACGGCTTGCTGCAGACTCAGATATCCAAATCATCATCAGGGTCCTCATCGGAGTCGAAATCGTTGTCCGAATCACGCACGTACAGGATGTGCCCAAGGCCGTCCTTGCCACTGCCCTTGCCCTTACCGCCAGCCGCCACCGGCAGGTAACGTTTGAAGTCGGCGGCGGCGTACAAGTCGCTCTCGCCTCGGTGCTCAAACGGCAGCACAACCTTCTCACGCGCCTCCTTCTCCTGAGGCGTAAGCAAACTGTCAATCGCCTGCTGCCATCACAAGCCCAGACAAGCAGGTATGCATAATGCAACGTGCAGCATGCGCCCGAAGAGAGTCACCAGCACACAGTCCTGCCATTCTCTCCGCAACAACAGAACTGCCAACCAAGAGATTGTGGACGTGCAAGATCGAATCAGGAAATGCTTCTTCAGGGCCTGCGGGCCCTCCCCCACTCACTACCAGCTGTAGTTAGGTGCCATCTGCGGTCAGGTGTGAGCCTACAAAACATGCAAGCAAAACAAGCCATGGTAATTGGCATGACGGCACTGAGTGCATGCTCATATGACCACATTCCAGATCGCACATGCAACCCTTCCAATGCGCACACTGCGACGTTTTTGTGCCGCAAAATCCGTGTACAGTGAGACAGTTTACATCGTGACAGCAGTTGCGTCACAGGCAACGTGAAACAATCACAGTAGGTGAGTGAGGGAATAGGTTTCTCAGTCACACGTGCCAGATAGCCATCGCCAACAATAAAATTTGACGGAAACGGTCTCCCCTTGTGTAACAAACACCAGCAGCATCGTTACCTTGCTCGACAGTGTCAGCTTCATAAATCCTGTAGCCGTGTCCTTTCCATACATGGCTTGAAGACTGCTGTGCTGCTCAACGGAGGGTGGGCCTTCCGAGTGCATCCCATCTGCACAACAGGCCCCGCCAATCGTTCCAGCTCCAAATATGCTCATATGATGACTCACAACACGCATGGGCATATGCTCGTCGCATTCCAGCAGCTCACAATACTGCAATGACGGTGTTATCAACCGTTCTGTGACGGAGCAAACGCGGCGTGAGAGGGGCGCAGGCATGCATTTGAGCACGCCACGCACCAACCCGCCTTGGCATCCTTTTCGGTGCTCTAGGTACCCTGTGAACCCGACAAGTCACTAAATATCTGGAACACTGAATGGCGTTGATCAAGTGATATTTGCTACATAAATAAATCCCTGAGACTTTGGCCCTCATGCAGGATGAGATAGCCGAGCCGTTTGGGTACCAGGTAAAGACGTAGCACATCACATTGCTTATGAGGGCTGCTGCTCAGCTGGGGTTTGATATGTCATTCTCCATGTAGCACTGTGGTTTCCTGCAATGTTCGTGAGGAGTGTATGTTCCTGTATCATGAGCATCATAGGCGTGGCAAGATCTGTCGCCCCTCGAAGCTTTGGCTGCACAGCAAGACTTCCGGTCAATGGATTGGCGATTTGGAGTGCATTTTGATTGGACACCGGACGGCTGGCACACGAGCTACGCAGATCAAGAGTACAGCGAAACATCTGAGGCACACTCCGTGGAACACTAATGGCTACGTGCTGCCACACGGCATAAAACATGCCGTGTGGCAGCACGCAATGCCACAGAATGCTCGCTGTGCTCCTTGCTGCAAATGTGTGACGCGGTTGCCCTGGCCGCACTGGTGTCAATTTACCGCAGGCTGGTGGTCATGAAAGACACGGTTCCAGCTCTCGGCAAGCGGTTGTGGAACTGGCCACCATGGTTTGCGACATCGTGGTGCGCGCCAAGGCCCTCCCCCAAACTTGTTCGGCATTCATTGGGGCACATTCATTAACTGAGTGCACAGGAACCAGGCCAAGGATCAGTCCAACCTCTTTGTACGAGGCGCACTCACCAGATCACCCACTCAACACCAGGAAACTCTTGCCAATTTTTGGAATTTGGCCAAGTTGTACTAGCTAAGCATGCCTGCCGGCATGGGATGCAGCAACATCATGTCTGGAGACACTGTGAGGAAGCGAGGTGGACGTACGCGTCGCTTTGGGATTTGCGGCTTGCGGCACAGTACCAGCTTGACCTGCAAGCAGCTTGTGTGCAGCCAGGCGGCCATCTGCTTTCATCTCGTACAGCGTGCTGTCTACCCGAACTCGACCTGCACATACCCATACAAATCAGTTCAGTTGAGTAGTCATGCCATTTACAAAGCTTCCGCGTAGTGGTCAGCTGCTGTTACCGCACTAGGCGGGGATTAGCCCCACAGAGTGGCCTGAAGCTCAGCTCAGGTACCCAGAAGACGCTATTGGCGCCAGCGGCCATGCGGGTCTAATTAGGAGGCAAGGCGCACTGTATCAATGTAGAGGAGTTTGGGATGTGGACCGGGCCGCACCTGAGTGCCGCAACGTCGACGTGATTGCTTCAACGTGCACGCATCGCCCATGTGCACCCATCATGTCAGCTTGCAACTGGTTGACTGGACGAAGCAGCACTTCACATGTCGCTATGGAAAGTATCGTATCCAGTTCATGTTGGTCATGCATGCTGGTAGCCAGGAGAGTGGCAATGCCTGCAACCCGCTCATCTGCCTGCAGGGCTTGCAACGTGGCGAATACCTCACTTGCTGCGAAGTACGCAAATGCAACGCTCAACAAGTCGATCACAACGAAACACGACGCAATCATGTACGTCCTTCGCTGTCGCGCCTTTGACAATTGGGATTGCAACCCGCTCTGTATTCGGTCATGTAAGCCGAAACCAGCTGCAAACCCTATGCCAAACGGCAAGACGGTCACTTCATCTGCATAATCTCCTTGTATGCACCCTCTGCAATGTCCTTTTGAACCCAAAAATGTATAATGAAGTAACCCGGATGCGCTCGTGCTGCCGTTCCGTGTTGCATCTGCGAGACTTGCGCACATCAGCCTGATCATAGCAGCTCCACCCACACTACCGGGCTGCTGCAAGACAACGCAAAGTGGGGCAAATTGATGGGCTTGCCTCCCATCACGCAGGTGACGACACGCCGCATCCATCCTGGGGAAGGTAGACAAGCTCGCCTCCAAGAGAATCTAGGATACCATATGCTTATGAGCTTGATGTAAACAGGCACATTCAGAGAATCACTTTTGAGCACGACTTATCTTCGGGCATGTGGCACAGCCAACTCTGCCGCAGTTTGATGTTGAATCAGTTCTGGCGGTAACCCCAAGGCCACAATAGTCGACACTGTCATGAACCCCAACCCAAAGAGGACGGGGCGGAAACTTGGGCTCGGTGATGTTATCTGGCTGATATAATCCTGCTGCTTATATTCATTGCCTATGACAGACTTAGCTATAGCTGTAATTCCCTGTAGGAAGGGTCGTGGGTTGAGGGTTAGGTGAGCGTTCAAATGCCCAGACATAGCATTTCTCAGTGGTAGTGCTGCAGCACTCAAAATTATTTGTTGCGATTCCAGAGTTGTTTGTGCTGTGAGATATGCGGTGGAGGCATCATTTCATCCTCTAGGATACTTTGGCGTTGTCCACCATGTGAGCGACCTTGAGCAGGCGCGCACGCCCCGCGCCACGGCCTCTCTCTTTCATGCGACGAAACGATCCAGTTATTGTTTTTTCCACATGTGCTACATGAATAAGGCGAAATCAAAGCTGAAGTCATGTAGCAAGCTGCAACGTTGCATGCATCGTCAGGTCGCTCAAACGGCCACGTGCCATGACAACGGATGAAACCTGGTGTTGCGCCAAAGTGGCCCTGGCGATCATAGGCACGTTTTCTCTTCCTTCCTTTGTTAAAATATCCCATAACTGCTGCAGCTTGCTCCAGGCCTTGTAGCCTGAGACCGTGAGGACCCCTAGTAGATTTTCAGTATCAGCATATCTCTTGACGGTTACTGCAAACACGTGGCCTGCATGCGGCAAGGCGGCCTTACATGCCGTGACTCCCACGCATCATCCACAGCTCTAGCGGTGGGCTGTGGTTGATGCATCTACAATTGTCTTGCATTCAATTCATAATACCAGCCCGAGGGCTACAAATGAAATGTCTAGGCGCCTGTTTTCCTTAACCCACCTAGGTACGCCTTCAGCATGTTATCCATGGCAATGCCCTTTGTTGTCTGTGCTCACGATGTTCGCGAACACCAATCATCGAAATGTCGCGTCCATGTCTATAGCCCCGCCCTGCGCCACGACGTGACCTTTCCCAAGAGTACAACAGGCGAGAGCAACTTGCTTTTCGAGATTGAACTGGGAGAGTATGGGCAAAGTCTACCTACCAGCCAAGCTCACAGCAGCCGCGATGCAACTGTCAATCGCAATAAGAGAAGTTCGTGGGCGAGGTTGCGGCATATGCAGCGGATGGATGAGGTGACGTCGCATTTGCACACCGAAATGACAGGAATACTGGATTCCGAGCGTGAAAATGGACCACTGACTGCTCAAACAGTTGCCAGGCTGCTGTCCAGGAAAGGTTTTCATTTCGACGTGTGCATGGAGAGGAGCTCGCGCATTTCTTCCGCCTCCCTTGTGCCATTTGCACCGTTTCTTCTGGCCACAGGATTCACGGATGCTTCTGGTACCTTCACCCACCTGCACCTCATCTTGGACCCAGCCTTCCGTGAAAAATTCGAAGTTGCACAGCCAGGTCCGGAACTCGCTGCAGCTTTAGCCGAAGTTCCATCCTGTTGGGTTGGTAATCCCGATGCCCTTCGCTTCATCGTGACCGAATTAGCAGCGTTACTTCGGAAGGACTTCACACAGAAGGGCAAAGAACTGCCTCCCTGGCGATCCTTGCGAGCGCTTACCAACGTATGGTTCCCTCTGGACGGCAGGAAAATGATGCATGTGGCTCCCGACACGAGTGCGTAACGGAGATCCTTCCAGATACGATGCTATCTCTTTTCTAGTTATGTCATCAGCTCCTGCTGCCCATCAGCCAAGACAGGCTTTCTGGTTGCGTCGATGCAAGCAACGAGAGGTGTAGAGCGCTTTCATGCGTGATGTGCGCTCTCCATGCACACTGGTTTCATGAGGCTAGGGTGTCTCCTTTGCATCGTCTGACAGAGTATATCCTGCGCATCGGGCGTCGCTGTAGTAAATTTTGCGAAGTAAAGAGTTTCGCAAATTCGTATAGCTCCGCATGGCGTTCCGTCACCTGGTGATGCATCCTCTTTGGTGGGCGCTACCCTAGTAGCGAGAAGATAGAGCTAATGCAAATAAGAAGGCAAACCTTCTAGCAGCGTGATTTTCAAGTCTAGAGATAGGACACGCCGCGTTAGCAGAACTGTGTAGACATGTTATATCTTTGGCAACTGTAGATCGCAGCTCTGAACTGTCGTGAAAAATCCATCCATCCGCTTCCATCCGCTCATGAACACCTTGTATTGTATCAAGCATAGATATATGTACAGTACTGGGACTTGCAGAGATATCATGGTGTGGAGTTGGCGGCTTCTACAGCAGTTGCCCGCTCCCACTTGTATTTAGTTGGTCGATTTGACTGTGTGTCACGCATGCGCTGCGGTCGCGTGAGTGCCTGTCACACAGACGTGTTGAAAAATGCACCAAGTGCTGCAAGTTTTAGATGACCAGACATTGGGTGTAAATTTACGCGCATTGCGATGCGCCAATTTTTTATTACCCCATTTGTTGCTCGAGATCTCGGATCTCTGCATTCAAATGAGAGTCTGTGCTGCCATCCAGCATGTTGGACACCTTGCAGACTTCTAATTGAGCTGTGAGTCGAGGGAATTTTAGCATACATTAGCCAGGGACGCTCGCGCCATGTGATGGCTGGTAGAATGCCTGTGACCTGTCCTACTCCGTCCTGGCCATGACCAATGTTGCACTACGCGTCTCTCTGGCTCATCTCGTTTTGCCCCCACTCCCCTGGCTTTACGTTGTTCACCTTGGAGCTCCACCATCCCTTTCAGTTGGTGCTCTGGGTGTTTGGCAATTCTGGCATTACACCAGACCAGGGAAGTTTTTTGGTGGCATGTTTTGTGTGCTTTGCGACCACGCATGACAATGTGGGTCGCACAGTGCAACCACGTGATGAGCGGATGGCTGTGTGGTGTTGTTTGGTACATGAAGATAGGCATATTCGATTGTTTGCTGGAGGGCAGTGCTCTCAGTAGCTTGCTGTGAGGGCTGCTGTATTGGAAGCGGGACGGTACTAGCTTGACTGGCATCCCACTTTGTGGAAGAAGGGCAATTGTTATGCAGTGCTTTGCATATGATTTCATGGTTTCTTGACTGCACAGTTTTCGGGACTTCTTCATGGTCCTCGCAGTTTGCACACATTGTAAACGATGTATGCAGTTCTGACCCTCCTCTGTTGTCTCCTGACTTGCCATCATTTTTGGCCAAATTCGCTTGGGCGGGAAAGATCATTGTGACGCTGCCATCAACATATGCCTGCTTTTTGTGTTGTTTGCCAGTAAGGACACAGAGTTTAATGTTGAAGGAGAACTTGGCCAGGCAGCATGTGCACATGACTGAACAAACAGTTGATGCATGCATCCTGCCGTTCAATGGCAGCAGGCATTTCAAACCGCACACCATCGTGGCTCATCGAAATGACAGCTGCATCACTGAGAAAATTGACACGCCACCGCCTGGTTGCGCCTAGTGTTAGCGCTGCATGGGCACTTCTCCGGGCAATTCAATCAGCTGCATCCATGCATGATGAACTGCAGGGTAACATGTGCTGCATGTCGCAGCGATTCTTTGGGCAGGTGTGTCATTTCATTTCACATCGATTCTTGTTGCACAAGCATTTTCCAGAGATCCCAGCCTACAGCTTCAAAAAACAAAGGAAGAGCAAAGCTGCATGGGCACACTCCTTTGGGCAACTCAGTGAGTTGTAACCATACGAGAACTGGCACCTGCTGAACATCACAGAAAAAATTCGTGTGTGTGTGCAACACGAGAGCTCTAGAGATAACATTTGGTTTGAACATTGTATTACTTTGAATGAGTTTCGATAAGATTGGATGAGACAAGTACAGGAACCTTCGAAATTGAAGCCTCTACGTGCGAAGCTACTGCATGCCAGGCGTTTGACATGTGAGGACGCGCTGTTGACTGCAAACCTACTCACATGGTTGCATGGAATGTCCTTGCGATCACCTCTTCTTGCTGTGCGCGTGTGAGCTTGTTGAAGTGCACTGCAATCCCACCAAATGGCTCACTCACATACAAAAGGCTGGCGCGAACACCCCGCGAATTGCAGTATGCTGGCGGTGCAGCCAGTCATCAGCAGCATGAGACAAACACACGCATGTGTACGAAGGAGGTGCCGAGCACAAGGGTGGGTGTGTGGCAAACGCTTTGCGTGAGCGTACTGCTGGTCCGTGCAAGAGCGATGCTGCCATGTACAAACCCAACCTGCATTTTTGGCATGTCAGTGAGTTCTGGCATGACCGTCCCGCAATCAGCTGGCTAGACAGTGTTCACATCGCTCCTCTTTTCAATTTACCAGTCGAGTGGACAGGAAAAGAGAGCAACACAGTCAAAAACATTCAAGCGTGCAACAATATTTGGTGCAGCATGGCAAAACAAAGACACACTCATGACAACGACAACCACAACCCTTTGGCAGTCACAAGGTCAGAACAGCGCTGTTACCTGCATAGTCGGACACGCGAATCGTGAGATTTGGATACTTTTCCGGGTGGTCCATGGCTTCAATAAGCGTGTCACGGTTCAGCACGTTGACGTTGACATGGTGCCCATGCTGCTGGAAATAACCGTCCAGCAGCTGGTACAATATGGCCTCGCGGGTGGAGGGCTCCTTGCCGAGCACGCTGGGAACGAGTGTGAAAGTGTTGGAAATGCCATCCAAGCAGTCCTCGAATGGCAGCTTGGCCATGGAGGTGAGGGAGGCGAGGGCTCCGCTTACCTCGCGCCCGTGCATTGGATTGGCACCTGCTCCACACACAAAGGTGTTGAAACGGTGCCCCACTTGGGCATCCTCGTATGGATTGTGTCTGGCACGGTGACTCGCAATCTGGTGTTCATACCCCATGTCCCGGCATGGCTGGCACACAAGGCACAATCACACCTGCACCAACGAGATAGATATGCCTGCCGCACATTCAGATTGGTGCGCAGTCTCATTGCAGTGTCAACACCAAGACGTTTGTTTTCGGCAGATATTGCATGAGCAATGCCATCAACTATCCCGGATATTCAGTGATTTCTTAGGTCCGCATGGTAACTCGAGCGGTGAAAAGCAGCCATGGCCGGCAGCTGCCATCATCTCAAGCACCCATACATTTAGCGTCCTCAATCCGTGCAACCTCCCATGTCACGTCACCCTGATCCAGCACGCATGTAATTACCCACCGTGGCCACGAATCGCGACGCACCTGGTGCGAATGGTTCGCCGATTTTGCGGCCATCCGGTGTGGAGCCTGTTTTGAGCCCGTACACCACGTTGGACGTGATTGTGAGCGCCGAAAGCGTGGGAACGGAGCCCCGGTACGCGTGCTGCTTCTTCAGCTTCGCCGAGGTCGTCGACAGGATCCAGCGCGCGATGCCGTCCACGCGCTCATCATCGTTCTCAAACTTTGGGAACCCTTCCTCGACCGTAAAGTCCGTCGCAAGGCCGTCGCTGTTGCGGATCGGCGTGACATTGGCGTACTTGATGGCAGCGAGTGAGTCAGCGATGACGGAGAGGCCAGACACGCCGAAAGCGAGGAACCGGCGGACATCGGTGTCGTGAAGAGCCATCTCGAGGCGCTCATAGTTGTACTTGTCGTGCATGTAGTGGATCACGTTCATTGTGTTTGCGTACAGCGACATCAGCCAATCCATGCCCTTCTCCAGCTGCTTGGACACGAGGGCGTAGTCCAGAGGGCCGTCGGGCACTTTGTCAAAGGGGCGCCGCTCACCTCGTCGCGACCCTGCATGAATTGCATATTTGCTCTGAAAAAACTGGCACACGCAACCATTACCGGGGGATGTGCAGCAGGATATGGCGCCCATCACCAGCGTGTCAAATGCAAACGCTATGAGTTGCCCGGATCCGCCAGCCAATAGCTGCAGCATGACAACCAGAAACTGCACCAGCTGACTCACAACTGCCCCAAACTGCCCAACTGTGAACGCTGGAACCCGTGAGACAAAGCACAATACCTGTATTCTCAACACTGGCTCTTGTTCGATTGTTCGACATGTGCACAAGCGTTTACGAGGTCTCTGCTCAATTCCTGGAAGCTATCCATGCTTCCAAAGTTTCGAAGTTGCACTGAGCTGCGCACTTCGTTGAGCACATAGAGAAGCAGCTTGGGCAGGTTGCAGCGCGCCCCAAAGTACTGCATGTCCTTACCAATGCGCATGGCGCTGACGCAGCACGCAATGCCGTAGTCATCGCCGAAGATGCGCCGCATCATCGCGTCGTTCTCGTACTGGATGGACGACGTCTCGATCGAAATGCGCGCGCAGTACTTTTTGAAAGCCTCGGGCGCCGCTGAGTTCCAGAGCACGGTGAGGTTGGGCTCGGGTGCAGGTCCCAGGTTTTGAAGCGTCCTGCATCTCAAGGCGTGCGATGTGGAACGTGCATACATCCAGAGAACAACTAAATGGTTGAGTATGCTGATTTGACCTGGTTGGAGGCTTTACCAGTCCTACAATCCAGCGAGAATGGCGGGGTTGGCATCAGCGATCTGGTCTTTGCCCAAATCAACTACCGTATCGCCGTTAACTATTCAATCACGCTAATATTCAAACTTTGTCCGAATCCCGCAAACCGTAGGTACAATAAATCGGGGATTATTTATTATGATAGCCCCAAAATTAGATAGTAAAAATCACCATTTTTTGACCAAAATTTTCTGGAGATTTAGGATGAAAATTTTTCAAACGGCCATTTTTTTGCGATTTCGATTGAATATTTAGCGGCAGTACGGTACACAGAGGGGAAACTAGAAGGAGCAATTAAGAATCGGGAGATCTAGACGCAGCCATTTGAGCGCCATAGTGGGCTGCGTCCCCCAATTTGTCTCAAATATTCACGCATTTCCAGGCATATGTACCCCCGAATGACACGGTGTGGCAAAACGCTATCGAGACGCCAAGGTTCCGTGAACCATGTAAACAGTGTAGCGTGCTCTTGCGATGCATGCGACTTTCTCGGTCCGCACATTCACCGCCTTTGCCGAACCCTGAGAATGGTGTACCATGGTTTGGGCAAGGGTGTATTAAGAGCCACTGCAGTGCATTCGGGTGTAGGGGGCATAAAATGGTTTGAGTTGCCCTACCTGGCAGTCAGGACCCAGTCTTTGAGAGGTACGGTCACGCATGTTTCTCTCTTATCTGCTGCCTAAACAACACAGATGGCAGCATGACGATGGTTACCTCCAGATACCTTGACACCCAGAACGATGCTAAGCTGCAGTACTTTCATAAATGCTTGCGATGGATAATGTTATGGTCAGCTTCACAACCCCAAAAACTGAGAAACAGGCGACATGCGGACAAGAGGTGCCGCGCCTGAGAAAGCGGAAAGTCGTCTTGGTGACAGCAGAGCGGCCTTGCGAGTCCATGCCCCCCAGAGATGCTGTCACCCAGGTAGGGTCCCCAGTAAACAGCGCATTGAAGTCAGGTGTGCGAAGCTGCTTGACGATGCGCAGCTTCTGCACAAACTGGTCGATCAGCTCCTGCACCTCGGGCTCCGTGATTGCTGAGGTTGCAAGGTCCCGCTCGATGTATGTGTCCAGGAACGCATCCACGCGGCCCAAGCTCATCGCAGCGCCGTCCTGAAGCCGCAAACCGGAACGTGACCACGCTTGGCGGGAAACTAGAGGAAAACATGAACCGCTCGACAGACCCCGGGTACACAGCAGCCCATGCCTGACTGTTGGCATGTGCTGTTGGTCGGGCAGCTTTCTGGATCATCACGCTGCCAGAAACAAGGATGTGTGGTTTGTTTCATGCCTGCTCTACTGAGAGTCCTTGGATGAGTTGCTTGTGGTCGGACTGTTTACGGATGCCGACCACAAGCAACTCATCAAAGGACAAAGAATAGTCAGCAGTCTGGGACCGAAGGATGCCGGGAGATGCTAACCACATACGATCCAGGCATCTCAGAGCATAAAACGAGGCGCCACTGGTGTCCCTTTCAGACCGGGTTACCTTGCGATTTGAGGTGTTTGTTGCGTGCCACATGCAGACAGACATCGCAGTTGCAAGGAACAACCCACCTGCTCCTTGACAGCTCCTAGGTATGCAAAGTACAACCACTGAACCGCTTGCCTCGAGTCCACAGCCGGCTGGCCGATGTCAAAGCCGTACGCAGCTGCCATCTTCTTCAGGTCTTGGAGCGCTCGAATCTGCATGAGAAGCGCCAACTCGTGCACTGCTGAAACACAAGGATTGTACTCAATAGCAATGATTTACCATTATTGATCAGCCTGTGCAGCGATCAATGATCAACGGCGGACAACCTCTTATCCTCGATGCCCAGATAATCCACAGGCAAAGATTTTCAGTGGAAGATGTAGCGGAAGGGAGGCTTGGACCATCCGCGGACATTCCAACTCAACTACCATGGCACTTGTGTGCCTGTTCATACACTGGTGCATTAGAAATTCATACTCCGATGGTGCTGGCCAGACTGCAGTGACCAAATCGCTCATGTGTCAGGGCCAAACCCAAAAGTTTCACCATAAGCACTGCCCCCGCCCATGCCAGTCACTGCCAACAACAAGCACACACCTGCTCCTGCACCTCCTCGCGCAAGCGGATGCGCTCCTCTGTCATGACGCCCACCAGGTATGTGCGCAGATCGTCGCGCTTGCCTTCAATCAGCTTATTGACTCCGTAGAGAGGCACACGGCGGTAGTCACCGATGATGCGACCGCGCCCGTAGCCGTCCGGCAGGCCCGTGAGGATGCCCGCCTTGCGAGCGCTCCGCATCTCATCGGTGTAGACATCAAAGACGCCCTGGTTGTGCGTCTTGCGCACACTCTCATACACGGCGAGCGTCACGTCATCCACCGGGAACTTGTAGGCTTTCAGTGCCTCCTGCATGCGGCCAACATGGTTCACCGAGCGAGCACTCTGGAGGCTACACATATGGCAAGAACAACTTGCCAGGGTCCAAGGCCATGACGCCGTTCCTGGTCCAATTCAGCACTGTCGATGCGATTGGGAGGAGTGCACAAGACGCGTGTCAAGCCCTTGTCGCTTAGCAATACAGCCATAGAATGAAGCTATGCAAACGGCATGCAGGCTCCTCATTCTCACTACCGTTCTCGTTGTTGGCAACAGCCCTCCAAGAGAAACTGCCCTTGGTAATGCAAAGCCGAATCGCATTCAGCCAAAAATGGCCACAGTAGAACGCCGCCATCCCTACCGTAATCCAACCACAAACGCACTGGAACCACAAAGTCGCACCCTGACCATGTTTGTGCCGCCCAGTGGTTTGATGGCACGCTTAAATGGAGCGTCGCACTGCAGCCCGACCACCACTTCCTTCTCCTGGTCAATGTAGCCTGGACCAAACGCTGTAATCGATGACGGTACTGTCGGGTCAACGTCCAGCACGCCCCGCTCACGCTCAAGCGCCGTCAACTCCGAGATCTTTGCGTTGATGTCCAGCGTGCGCTGTGTTGGGCCAGCCAGGAATGAGTCATCGCCGTCATATGGGCGGTACATCAACTCAACGTAGCCATGGACGTCAATATACTTTGTAGAGTGAGCGGTTGGGTGGCCATGGTGTGGGGGAGGCAATGGGATGAACTGGCAGACAGGTGCGGTGGGAGGCTTGTGCGAGAGAGGCGTCTGGGTCGCCAGTCGGTGGGCAAATACGCAAAGCGTGCGCTGCAGGACAAAGATGAGGTCACGCCTTGGTGGCAGCCCAGGGGGTTGCGGCCTCTGGGCTGCCGATGGGAAGCACTGCGCGCATAACGCTTCCTGTCGCCCAGGGTTCTGCTAAACCAAACATCAATTCCACCTGGCAACATCATCAGGGATTACGGGTGACCACTTTCAGAGAAGCCATCAGACTCTATGTGGAGACCTAGGAGTAAATGGTCATAATGTTGTCAATTTAGTAAGAACCAGATAATCACAAGCGAGTTTGAGCAGGTTTCAAGTGCCAGTTGAAGAGTGGTGCCCTGCAATGGGTGTCCTGAATGCGCACCCGCCCATTCCGGTTTGTGCAGCTGGAAAGGTTTCTCCCGCGGAGCATGGGGGCACGGTCGAGCACCGCAGTGCCGGCAATCGCCGCGGCTGCACCAAGGTTGGCTAGTCCTGGCATCAATTGTGGGCTTGACGCTGCCCAAAGTGCACTCTCCATTTTCCAACCTGCACGCCGGGGCCACTCACGCGATCACACACAGGCATCTCTAAAACGATGGATCCCAAACGAATGCAGTGCTGGCCCTCAACCGCCTGCATCCGCACACCTGATATGCACGATGTCAACAAAGTATCGACGCGGTTGAGACAGCATGCAGTAAGCGTGACGAAACGCGTGTCCATTACGTTCACTCTTTCGCAGGTACCAATCGAAAGGAGGCAGGGGTGGTGTCGTTATCACAACGTTGCGTCCCAAATTGTCGCCAGCCTGCCCAACGGTTTCCATTACACTGTACATGTGGGGACGACAGTTTGCGGGACGTGCAACTGTGAGGACGGCAAGACAATGCAGGCACGGCGTGCGGATGTACGATGCGTATGAAGAGTGCTTGCCCTTACCCCGAAATTCATCACCCCAGCACAGGCGGGAAGGCGAAAAACGCCAAGCCACAACCAGTCCCTTATAACACTCGTAGGACGCGATGTTTGCGTGGCTAGATACGCCCTCATGGAATGCTTCGAATCGGGCGCTCGAAAGCCCATCACCAGTCGTCGATATGTCGACTGACTTGGCTCGCGAATGCACGCATCTGGTATCCATATAACGCCAAGACATCCATGAAACCTCTAAAGTCATCAATCGTACGCAAGTTCCAACGCGGTACAGCCTGCGCAATGCTCGCAGTTCCACGCACGTGCTCTGCTTACTGACTCGGCTGCACGGACCGAAAGTGCTTGTCCATCACAGAGGTCGTAATGTGCGGTCGACTGACTGTACAAGAACAGAGATTAAAGACGTTTACCTTTCAATTGTGTGCTGATTCTTAGGTCTCAAGGCCTCAATGCCGAAGGCGAACTCGAAAGCAGCTTTGTTGCGATACTTGGAGCACGTGCACAAAGATGCATTTAATGAAACTGCCCTGTGAAGGCTCAAGTTATGTTGCACGATTCATCAGATGAGAAACTTTATCTTCAGGATCCTCCGGAAAGCGAGCATTGAAAAGCTCACTCTGTTCCCGATATCTCCGGCACTGAGTCATTGATACCTTCCGACACCGGCTTTCGTACCTGGTGTGCCCCTACCGCGAATCTGTCAATGCCAATTGAACTTGCAGAAACGACACGAACGGGGAACATAGGACGCAAGACCGCAATCGCGCATACCCGGATGGATTTTTTGGTGAGGTGGCGGCCAACCTTGCGTCGTTGGACATCAACCTTAAGGCCACGCGTAACATTCATGTTCTGGGATGATGGATGCATCTATGATGCGCAAGGCTTACTCCGTGCAAATTTCTCAAACACAATCGGATTTGACAAAGCTTTGACAAATGGCCCTTTGTTGAAGCCAGCTACATCTACAATGCGCTTTTTTTCTCCCTCTGGTTTACCACGATTGCTTGAATAGGAAGGTGTCTGCCTTCCAGACATAAAAAATACACCAAAATACGAAGCGGGTCATCCTTTCTCATAACCTCGAATGTCTGGAGCTCAGGTCATAGAAAAATCGCAGCCCCGCGCAATCCAAACCCTGAAGGATCTCGTAATGCGCCCTTGCCTTGCGACTGGCCGAGGATCAACAATGCCCTCACGCTGTCACTGGTTATCGCTCCTCCAACTAGCGAAAAACAGCAGACAAGGTGCCGCCGTGAGTAGTCAGCGTCAGCCGATCGGCGCCCTTGGCATGATTGCGCAGCTCCACAGCCACCTTTCATATCCTCTTGATTCACAAGTTCAAGCTCTGAGCCTCTTTCCCTTGGCCAGCTTTCAACACCCATGTATTCGCCCCGTACACCTCTTTCATGTCGCAAACTCCACCAGCGTGGGCGTGTAGGCAAGCACGCACTGCGCATAGAACGGCGTCTGCCGGACACACTTGTACAGCACCTCACACTTTGTTGGACCCTTCCAAACCGAATCCCCCCCGCACTGCGCATCGCCCGCAGCCACTCCCGGGATGGCGGGTAACGGCATGCACTGGCTGTACCACTTGCTCTGCACCTCGCACGAGTTGGCCCCAGCGCAACACTCTGGGCCTTTCCATTCAACGCCGCCGCACTGCGACCACCTTGTGGAGCATCCGTTGATCATCTGCAGCAAGTTCCGCACATTTCAGATTAGCTGCCAAAGCGCAGGTTGCACCGTTCGGAATTGTGGCCACGATGCAATAAGAGCATCTTTGCGAAGTAGGCGAGCCGTCCATATCATGCATGAACTTGCACAGGCCGCATATTTCTGGAACACCACGCCATGTTGTACACACATGACCCAGGGGTGCCTATCTCCTATGCCCAAGACTCTGCTTCAGCAAAATAGCATGTGCGATGGCTATAGAGGTTGCGGCTCTGGGGCGCACCATGTTGGGCACAGGCTCGGACTTGGTGGGAGGCGAGCTGTAAGGGTTGCGGCACGAGCTGTACCATTGTGTCTTCTCTACACACTCGGTCCCTTGGGTGCAGCACGTTGCTCCTTTCCACTCCTGCCCTCCGCACTGCCCGAACTCCACAGAGCAGCCCGACTGATCGATAGCAGGGGGGGTGACAGCGAGGGGAGGGGGGGCCATCTGCACACACAACATGGTGAACTCAACTATATTCAACAGTTCTGCGTTCCGAGATCAGGTCAGTGACGCAAATTGGTCTTGTGTAATGCCTGAGATGCATGCTCGTCTTGTAAGTTTGGTGATTGGAATGGTGCCCTATGCTATGTATTGCCCCACATGATATATTGCAACACTCAGCTGCTCAGCACCAGTGGGAGAGAGGTTTCCCTGGTAAAATCATGATCCGGTCTGACAGATCGAAAGCGTAGAGATGTGTGAAGAGCTGTGCAGCAGGCAGAGGGCTTCTGTTAGCTGTCTATCAGCCCCTGGGGGGCGCACACCCCTCGTGAATGCTGATTTTGAGGCGCTGTTGGGACAACCTTATGAGGTTGAGGCGGCAGGACATTGCTGAGCAACAGCTTTGTGGATGGATGTTGATTTCCGTTTCTGGCGCAGCCAATGGATGACGCACCGTCAGGGGTTTGCCGATGATGGTTGTGATGATGTCTGTGAGTGCTGGCAGCATCTCCACACTCGCGCAGCTGCCCTGCACGCCAAATGAATCTGGTAGGTTGCAAGGCGAGACCAGGTGACCTTGCGTCAAATACTGGATCAGACTGCCCCACGGCTCGGTTTCCCAGTGTGCATAGTCAGGGTGAGCTCCTCCACACCACTCAGGAGGCAAATTGCATGACTCGCTATGTGCAACTGTCAAACTCTTCCATACCTCGCCGCCAGTCCCGATGCGACCACCATGTCTGCTCCACTTAACGGCCAGGTCTATTGTTTGGGCGGTTTGCTCCCCTCGGCTATTTGCCCTCTCTTGGATGCAAGAAGAGGTGGGTCAGGATTCACCCAAAACCGCGATCCTGAAATTGCTTTGGCAAACTTCTTACCCTTTCCAGCTGCCATGGCCTCAGAAACCTCAACCCCCCTTCAGCATATCGCTGCAGGCGAGATCAAAGGGGAGCTCATGATCGCCATGCATTACTTCAGGTAGCGTTAGATAGCACAGTGTCATTGATACCTCCCTTGCGCGATCCGTACCTCGGATTGCGCCGCCTCGCATTTGTCACCTTGCGCTAGCAATGCGGCTCCCAAAGCCCCTGTCAGCCCCGCTGACATCCCCGTAGCAAGCTGCAGCTTGTATGTCGCACACGGCTCTCCGTCTGAGCCTGCCCACAGGTTGAGGGCGCCGTTTGTGCAGTTTCCTGGCAGTGTGCTCTCCTGCACTGTGTTGCAGGCTGCCTTCAATTCCTCCATGAGCGTGCTGGCCTTGTTTGCTTCGCTGCAAGCAAGCACAACACGCATCGCATCCAGGTCAGGAGCAATGGCAATCCAACAAACACTCTTTAACAGCATATTTCCCAATGTGGAAAACCAAGTTGCGCCCTATCCATCACATTCATAGGACGGCAGAGGTCTGCTGGAGATACGTGATGTGGGGAGGCTGGATTGTCGCCGTTCTTTCTGTACCTCTCGCAGGCTCATTGCACGGATCAGATGTTTGCTGTTCAAAACAAGCGCAACATCCTCACCATGTCGTGGTAGACTTGAACAATAACTTTGCAAAACATGTGCATGGCCGGAAGCACACAGCAACTGGCATTGCCTGACCCTCCTTTCTCACATCCTGTAGAGCGTCCAGGGCACCCACCGCACCAACGCCACTTCACAGACATGCACCACACGATAGATCACACATCTCGGTTCGTTCTTGGCACAGCTAGTCTGGCATGCAGTGATAAGGAACACGTGCATGCACCTGGACGCCTCCTGATGACATCGCGCCCAATGTCTGTAATACGGTGTCAAAGTATGCTCGCCTGGCCCACATACGACACGGAGGACTATAAAATGTTGGGAAGTCTTAATTGCAGAAAGACTTTGAGACGTACATCATGTTCCAAGTGGGCGAGAAGCAGAAAGTGTCTTGAGCATTCACCGCATCCAAGAAGAGAGAGATCACGTCTGATCCGCCTTCAGGCAATGCAGGGTTGTCGATGAATGCGCGCTTTATTCTCTGCAAGCTTTCAACCTGTGCTGCGGAGAACGTCATGGACGTGCACCGAGAGATGTGGTCCTCAAGTTCCACCAAAATCTGGTCGGTTTGCATCTGTGCGACTGCTTCGTAGTCTTGCCCGGCAGGGAGAAGGGGCAGGAGCTCAAAGATCTGGGCGTATGCTGCTTCTGTGCGGTTGATGTCTGCCTCCGTCACACAACTCTGCAGGGCGCCACGAGATGTGAGCACCACTCACCTCGTTGTCCAGGACGGTGCTTCTGAAATGACTTTAAAAATGATGTATCTTCTTGAAACAGTGCCTTCCGCGAAATGTGATGAACGGTGGGTGGAAGGCTCCTCACTGAGCTGGGGTGTTGTTGTTTCTCATCTTTCACATCACTTGATCACAGCTCAGTACTGCAGCATCCACGTCAAGAATGGTTTGAATGCATGGGTTCCGAACAGTGCACTTAAGTTCACTCCATGCTGAGTATGCTTCAAAGGGCTGTCCCATGCTGAAGTGGTCAGTCGATTGCCTCAAGATGACATGAAGTGTGAATTTGCACGGAGCAGAATGAGGGCGGCAGACCTTCATGTACGCAGCAACCTCTGGGTTGGCAGACATGCCTTCCAGCGCCCTACGTGACCGGATGGTGGAGGCACCGAGCATGCTGGCCAACGGAAGGCTCTCCTGGACATGTGCAGGCGCGTTTGCTACATCCACGATCGCAGCTCGCAAGCTGCTAAGAGCATCCACCTGCAGCAAACAATGGGGGAGGTTTCACAGCTTCCCTGCACAGTGTGTGGAGCGTGCTCATATATGCAGGGGTTCCGGGCTGGGGGCATATGAGCTGTTCGCAGCTGGCTTTTTGCATCCATGTGCTTTCCACAATCCAGGGACAAGTCGGTGATGTACGGATGCAGTGTGCAAATTGCCCCGTGCTTGTGGGAGTGCATCCAATCGCACATGTCCTATTGAGCGTGTCCTTCTGCGGGTAAACGTTGGTTTGCCGTTTGGTGAGTTGCACTTTTGCGCCACTCTTCGCATTTACGTGAAACGTTCGTTTCAGATTCCTGATTCCTTACGAAGGGAAGCAATTCCTGCACTCTCTACTCCTCGTCTATTCTTACTTAAGTATGCTAAGCTCAAGTAAAGGTGCGGCTTATGACAACTCCAATCACATGAAGCAATTATGATGCACCTGAAGATGCAGCCCCAGGGCTTTCCGCCGACTTGATGCAGTAGACACCTCGTGCTGTATCATCCCAAGAAGGTCCTCGGCTGCCAGCACATTGGATTTGAGGCTTGAGGGCTCGTGGAAGCACCTCATTGCTTCATTCAGCTGGCTCATGACCCCGGTCCAGCCGCTGCTTGGGTCGATGTTTTCAGATATCGAGGCTTGGACCTGTCTAAAAGCGTCGCCATAGAAGTTGAGCATGCAAGCGTTCTTGCAGTCCTCGCACGCGCCTGTCCACAGACAAGTCTGCATACAAGGTCAATGCTGGCCCTTTAGGTAGGCATGTGCTATGATTACCTTGTTGCGTGTAAGATGGCCAAATTCAGGGGTGGTGCACAGTGCTGGAGTCCTCCCTCCCAAGGAAACTAATATGAACTACTTTTGTGTGGCCTGCAGTGTGAAACCAACCTACGTTCCTTTGACCTAAGACTGGAAATGATTTTTGAATCTGACACATATATACAAGGTCAAGCTACAAACCATCACGCCGCTCCATTTCATCGGCGCTACCACTTGTTAAGTTTGTGCTGGTCATACATGAGTAGAAAGATGGGTACTGCAGTGCTGATTGTTGGAATGACGCTGTGGCTGTGATGCCAGTGTGACTCGTCTGTGTTGGTCCCTCTCCAAGATGTGGGTTGATCAGGCGTCAAACTGCCTTGATCACATTACCGTAGTCTAAGACATCAAGACATCACTTGGCCAAGTGACGCAACGCAACGCGGCGCCGTCGGTACATATAGGTACCAAAAATTGAGATTTTTACATCTAGTTTCCGGATCACTTTTTTTAGATAGATAACGTTTTGCAACTCATCGCCGAGGGTTGTCTAGACTACACGACCTCAGGAACTGAAAGCACATGCACTTCTGGCATCCCCTATCCGAATTGACACGGCAGTGACAGACGTACCTGCGCAGGACTAGCGTTCAGAGAGGCGTCGATGCATCCTGCTGTGTTGGGATCCGTTGTGGTTGGTTCTTTCGGCGGGGATGGCTGCAGTGCACATATATGAGTCAGCATCCACTGGTGTGTGTCGTGCCACACAGGACATGACAACGTACAGAGGCCAAGCAGGGATCAAGCGCCTTCATCACCCAGTAACTGGTCCTTTTCCAGTGTTCAAACCCAAGCCATGTATGCTGGCAGAGCCCAAGCCTTGCCAAGTACAAGTACGACTGCTCTTGATTGATTGCAAGAAACCATGAGCAGAAGTTGCTTGAATGATAGCATGAGGATGGTTTAGTGAACAGCAAGTTTCAATCCTACTTGGCCCTCATCATCAAACATGTGTGCGCTGTGCATCCAAACATTCCAATGGCTGGTGAAGGACTCAAAAAACAGGCTAGGCAGCGCTTCCTACCTGTGGCGAGGAACCATCGCCTGGGCTGCCTGTCCAAGGGCTGGTCCCATTGCCGCCTGCATCGGTGTTGTTGAACATATCGATGATGACATCAACGATGGATGGCAACTCTACGCTTTCGCAGGTGTCCTGCACAACATCACCTGGTCCCAGCACATGTGGTCACTGACACATCATGCTGGGGAGGTTTGCTGACTGCCGTAACCATTGAACGCAATCATGTGGTGCTGTTGCGCGTCCACAGCACAGGCAGCAACGCATCGGAGCGAAGAAAACAATACAATTGTGTGCCATGCCATCCAACGCAGAAATGCAGTGAAATGTGTCTCCTTACCAACACGACTGGACCTACGTGAACACAGGCAACTCCAATTTGCAATCAGTGCACTGCACTGCAAATGGGCATGCCGCTATTTGTGCTGTTCCGTGCCTCATGAACGCAGAGGCAGTGTTCCGCCAGAACGGGGTTGAGTCCAAAACATTGACGCATGTTCAGGCATCTGAACCTACAAATCACTGGTCTGGTGCAACGCTTGGTAGAAGACTGAAGAAGCGCTCGGAGTGACTACCTTGCGCGATAGAGACCCGACTCACACGATCTTACCAGCCTTCGATACCAGTACTTCAGGCGTACCACACAACTTGAACACAAGGCGAACACACCTGCCCGAGCTGCTCGCAACCTTCAGCTGTCTTTTTCCACGCCTGCAGCACCTCGGAGGCGACCGCTGGTGACACGCCTGCCAATAGAGAGATCGCTCCAGCTGTGCATTCACCCACATCCAGCGTGCCGGAGCACGGCAGCTGAAGCACAGAGTGGCCGGAATCTGACTCGCACGTAGCATCTTGTGCCTCCACCTTGGCCACAAACTCATCGGCTTCGCTGCAAGGCCCAAAGTAATCAGAAAAGAGACATCCTGTAACTGCGTATCTCCACAGTCACCCCTCTTACAGAAGCCTTGCAGGGACTTCGCCCATGGTGGTGTTGGTTGTGGTGGGTCATGATGGTGCTGTTTCTCTCAGCATACCACGGGGGGTCTTCTCCGGATGCAAATTTGAGAACCATCGTCGAAGTCCCCACGCACCTAGCTGGTCTCTGCTACTCAGGCAAATGTAGTGTTCCTTCCTCCACTTCCTCCTTGTCATAAGTCTATACCATACCACCGCTTTAGCTAGCGTTAGAACTCAGAAGTTGAACACTCTCATGTTCGAATGTTGCACAAAGCCTGCAAACCATTCAACTGCAGGTACAAAGACATCTGCCCCATAGATTACATAGTAAACATCCGTTGTTTCGACCAAAATTTCTCTAGATTTGGGACGAAGGTTTCCAAAAGGTTTTTGGTGTTTTCGGGTGAATATTTAGCGGCAGTGCGGTACGTGTGTTGCTCTGGACCCTTCAGAAAATGCTGTTCTCGTCCAAAAGCACTCAAACCAAATGTCGGCCTGCATGGCCGACGGGCAAGACGCGATATGGCTGATCTCCAGCTTACTTTGCAGCACACCTCTATGCTCCATGCCACTTTTCAGAAACGAAACTCACGGCTCTAGCAGCTGCCCCCAATGGGGGGGCTCGCAGACTTCATCTACCATCGTGTGCTGGCTCCTGCTCAGGAGGCAACGGGGAGGAGCGCACTCATAGTTCCAAAAGGGATCAAAGCAATGTAGGCCCTCCGATGTCAGATCTCGAACGCCAAACAGCTGGTAGACCGAAACATTGTCGCTGTTTGCCTTTCCGGCCATTGCTTCCATTCGTGACGCGACATCAAAATAGCGCTGCAGCTTGCTGACCTGGGCGTCACTGAATTGCGTGTCCGAGCAGCGGCCCATGTTGCTTTGCAGCTCGAGCGCGAGGTTTTGGGCGGTTTGGAGGTGCTGGCTGTACGCTGAATCGCTGGAAAAGCCCTCCGCAAACTTCAGGAACAGTTTATATGTGGTGTTCCACAGTGCGAGGTCTTTCGGCACCACGCATGTCTGCAGACATGGAGGCGCTTTGTGGAGGTCATGCGTCAAACACGAGAGGCAAGCAAATGTCTGCAGGTGTCGCGTGAGACAGGCCCCGCTTAACCTCCTGCTTGTCAGTGTACCCTGCACTGGTCTGCCTGACAGCCGAGCCCTTGTGCTGAGCAGCCTGTCCGTCACTGTTATGTCATTCTGATTGAGCGATCGATCCACTATTCCGGATATTACTCTTGCACGAATCAGGTCTATGGCACCAGCAACCTGAAGTACACATGCAAGCTGTATTTGACAAGTCAATCGACGGTATCTCAAGATACTAAACCAAGCAAGTGCACAATGACGTAGTCACCCACGGCAGGCTGGCACATGAGGCAGTCCCTAACACGTATATTCTCAGACAGTCCACCTTGAAGTACGCGAGCTCGGTGTCGGTGTAGTTGGAAACCGAATCGTAGAAGGCAGGATCCTGTAGCTGCCGTGGCACGGTCATACCAGTGACGCTCTGCACTGCGCTGCGAGCCCTCGAGCGCCCATCAAGCGTCAACGGCGGGGGTTGTGTCGCGCTCAATGTCAGCTCCATCTGTGCAATGAGCATCTCCAGTTGGTGTGTGTTTCCGCTGTCTTGAGCCTGCCTCACTGCCGCAGTCTCTTCCTGCAAGCCAAATGTGTGTGGAGGAGCAGCTGTGGGAATCGCAATTGGCTGCCAGGCGTTCCAAGGATGGCGTCTCCAACAATGATCACCCACACCTCATATGTCAACATAATCGACCATTGTGAGGGGAGGAATGTCCGCAGTGAGCTGACCTTGGCAAGACGCTGGTGCTTGCTCGGCCATCAAAGTCCAACTATTACATTCTCCAGGGATTCAATCATGTCCAACGGTCTCCTTACTCCATCAAAATTATGCCTTGCCAACCGGTCTGTTGCGTACCAGCTCCTTGTGTGCATGGATCCCAATATTCTTGCAGTATGTCAACCTATTGGTCAGCAATGGCATCGGGCGGCGCGACCATGAGTTCGCTGCTTCCGCGAACAGCGGTCAGCAGCTCAACACATCAGGCCATGGCAGGCACATTCCACTGCTCCTGCGATGGTCCATCAATTATGGACCCCCCTGTCTATCCAGAAATTCATGCATTTTCAGGCATATGGACCCACAGTTTTGCTTGTCAGTCAAAGCTCTATCCTGAGTCAGCTGCTCCATGTCAACTAATGACCGTCCACATCCTTGCAGTTCTTCTTTCCAGGCCAGCGTTTTGTCAGATGTGGGACTTGCAGGTCGAGATGCCTGGAAATGCTTGGTGTTCTGGGACAAAAATAGGGCCCAAACCATGTTCTGGTAAAGCATTGTTCCAGGGAAGTGCCATACCTTGAACTGGAGCAACATCTTTCGTGGCGCTGACTCGTTCAGGGTGTCCAGCGTCTTGTTCAAAGTCCGCATTAAGTCCAGGCTTTCCCTCATAGCGGTGACGGTGTCATTCAGAACGAGGAGCGTTGATTTGAGCAAGAAGGGCTGCCACAGGCACGAGATGCTCAACAGATTCCGCGTCTCCTGGGATGCTAGCCCGTTACCTGAAGAGGTTGGCAGAGCGACTGAATCCATGTATGCCTCCGTAATCCCTGTGTTGAAGTAGCACCGATTCTCGCAGCTGGCACAATCAGAGGTCGCCCACAGGCACGCCTGCAACGACATTGGAGCATGCTTAGCGAGTTTCGCGAGATCGCATGATTGGCAGAAACCGCGCTAGCTTTTGGCCTTCGCGCAACTTTTTATTTTGGTTTTTCCAAGCCCTTCCTGTCAATGCCTGGCATGAGTGATGCCCACTGCCGGACAAGGGGGTTTGGCAGCAATTGGTAATGCTTGGTGATGACGAGCGAGCACACTTCTTTCAGCACTGGAGAGATGTTTAAAAGGGACGATTCAAACAGTATATGTCTCTGCCAAAGTCTCCAACATGCTGGTCAGATACGTCCACGAGATTGTTTACACCTTTCGTACAATTTGCACCGGACCTGCCATACTTCAAGGCAGTGGGTCTCAACATTCATGTACATAGTCCTGGCTGGTCGCCCAATAACCCCAGCCACCGTGCAAGTACAGGTTCTCAAGTGCACAGAAAGTGCCAATCCTTGTGACAGGGCACCTGCTTGCCAACTAGTAGTTGCTCGGTGAATTGATGAGCATTAATTGCGTCCAGCCAGGATTTCAATTATTGACCTAACATACCTGAATTACGGGCCTGTAATCGACCGCATTTCCAAGAAATGCGACGACCTTTCGACAAGTTTATAGCGAGTCGCATGCTTGAGTATGAACTGTATCTCGCGCAGAAACACGCTTTGCGTCGCCCGATGTCTGCTCATGAAAGAATAAGCTATAGAATTTGTGACTTCCTGCGAGCAACTTATTTGATGTTTAAGGATGATAATACAAACGAAACAAGGTTTGGCCAAGGGCATGGGATCCCTAGCTCCAGCGCACGCGCAGGCGCTGCGCCAGGGTTAGGGTTTTGAAATTAGGAACTGCTGGCATATGCTTGACAACGTATGGTTAGCAGTTAAATTCATGGCGAATTTGGAAACCCCTGATTCTGTATGGTAAGACATTCTCACAACAGCAACACCGCCTGGGCCGAGGTCAAGTGCAATTGCAAATGCTGAAATCGCGGAATCCCCTGACAAAATCAACGAATCCTGTGTCAACACTTGCACTACATCGCAACAACATGGTCATGTGTCATACCTTTCTTGTCTGAATTGAATTTACAGATCCGCATTGCCCATGGACCCCAAGCAAGTGCCACAGCACCCCGATGGTCAAGATGGAGTACCTCTGGCCACTCATTGTCGAAGGTTCCTCTATCAAAAAATGCGCAGTCCGAATGTCCTGCATCATGATTTTTTCAATGAATATCACATTCTCAGCCGCCATGATGAGAGAGCTTGAGAAAGCGAATGGAACATGTCGCAGCAGCGTTGTGCGCAGGATGCGCGCATCACACTGGTTACGTTGAATGACTGGCAGTGCTCGTCAGGACACTAGGTGCACAATTCAAACGCACCCTTTTGCTCTTCGATGGTATTTCTGTCGTAGGCTGACCTTTCGCGATTGCTGTTGCTTGTACATGCGTGCTTCACTCAGACCATGGTAAACATTGAAGACACAGCAGGCAGAACGAACCTCGAAAGCAAGTGTCCTCAACAAACACAGTGCTGTTCTTTTGAATTCGGAGCCGTAACATGCAGCCAGAGTGGCAGGGTGGACCTGCCAAGCTGTGCGTCCTCAATTGAATTGACAACTCGATTGGCAATGTCACATGGGCCATGTGACATGGCAGACACGCCAGGGTTTGACTATCTCTAGGGAAGAAACCTTTTCAAAGCTCTCATCCTGCGAACGCCAATGTTTTTGCAGTGCACCGGTTTTCTAGTCAACCACATGACGCTACTAGCACCCAAATCTGTGTAGTGCCAACCGGTGGTACCAGTTCACACCTCTGAATTGCCAGGCAACGCTTCTGCCGCCATTGCAATAGCACCTTACAAAACTGATCAAAACACTTTCCTGGCACGTTCAAAACTTTTTTCGGCACTTGCTGAAATACACATGCATGCCGTAAACAACGATCTCTGGTAATCAAACTAAAAACATACGCTGCAGACCTCGAAGCCACTGTCCGATCAAACACAAGCAACACCTTCAAACCCTAACCCCAAGGGACGAAGCATACAAGACGGGGACAAGTCAGGCGAGCAGCTCCGATGGGCGCAAGGACTGCACAGTGGCTGGATTGCCAAGAGACCCACGCAATGTGGCACTGATCGGCACCCAGCATTGTGAAGGTGCTCTAGCGTCCTTTTGCTGCAGAATAACCAATGCTACCAGCCCTGAGAGCGCAGACAACATCAGCTGAGGGCAGTGCCACATCCATCAAAACCCGGGGCAAGCATTATCTGCAGGAATATTGGCCCAGTCATAGAAGCGGTGAATAGGTGACGTCTCAAGCTGATTAAAAAAACACCCCCCAAGCGAGCCCACTGACTCAACCCAACCCGCACCCCCTCCCCGTCCGCCGCGTACATGGCTACCACAACCACAGAAGTGATGGTCAACTGACGCCCGCGGGCAAGCTTCGGAGCATCGACTCCGTGCCAGCGGCGGGGGGTGGCAATGCTCAGTTGCGGAAGTGACAGACTACGCGCTCGACTCCGGGGCCACGGGTGCCTCTGCTGAGGCGGCTGGTGCGGCGTCCGCTTCCAAGACGAGTTCAAACATGGCGAGGTGCTCGTCGCCGAAGATGATCGTGTTGCCAGGCATGACCTCGTATGCCTGCATGGGTGTGATTTCCGTGCCGTCCAGGTACGTGCCATTGGTGCTGCGCAGGTCAGTCACGGTGATGCGCTCGTCGTCTGCAGCTAGCACCATTCATGTTATGACTGTTCTCATTTCCGTGGCGACACAAGACACCATGGTTCTCAGGATCCTGGATGCAGGCAGGTTTGGAAAAAGCTGCTCTGCATATGGCATGGCCATCGACCCTATAAGATCTCACAGAGGTGTACAGGAACAACACAATTTGGTGGATCTGTCCACGACATTCCGGGCTGTTGGAAACCAGCTATCCTGAGATAGACAGCTTCATTGTTTGCGCCGAACCTTGTGTGCTTGGGCTCTGAGTGAGCCCATATATGTGGACGACTCAGGTGAGAATCTGTGAGTCGATTGTAACGACTATCTTGCTAAGTGTGTCGCTACCTCAAGTAGTAATGCTTCTCTACACAATCCCTGCCATCTGACGAAAAACATCTGTGTGCACAATGTGTAGCAGTTCAAGGAGCGTAAAACCGGTTTTGTTTTCTGCAAGGCATGGCAAGAACCTCGCTGTAGCCTGGTCAAAATGTGCGGTTCGTTCTTGCCACCATCCCAACACGCACCCACGCTTATGGACATAAAGACCAAGGTTTGCCTGATCGCTACATTGCAGAGGTGCATGCAACCCTATACATTACTTCCAGCTGAGCCCCTTTTCATGCCACGCAGTTGAATGGACAAATGGCTATGCCACCCTGGTAGCACTTGGATGGCCTTAACTGAATCACCTCTATCCTAAGAGATCCGGGAGCAGTTCAGTTTAAAAAGCGCGCATGAGGGCTTGCGAGCAGACGGCATGAAGTGCTCGAGGATGCTGGCATTTGGAAAGTAAGGTCTCAAGTAGTGCCCAGCGTTATGCACAAGGCAACGACTGATTACCGATGACAGCAGCACGTACACTACGGCATACGGAAAGGTAGAGACGTGCAACAAGCTGACGAGGAAGGTTGTGCAACGACCAGTCATTCCGTGCGACTTGATTACTAGTATCTCGTTTCGCAGAACATCATCCAACGTCCAGTCTCCGCATGCACACATCGCCAAGCGAAGAAAGCGCACCCACACGCAGCATGGCATGGCGCCCAGACACTGAAGGTACGGGGATCACAATATCAGCTGGCTCTTGACGACCAATCTCAAAAAGGCCAGTGGAGAGGGTGATCTTCTGGGCTGCTCCCACTCCACCTCCCAAATGCTCCGAGTTACCGTCACCTGCATCCAGCGTATCTCTAAAATTGATTAGTCGACCAAAAAACTTTGGCGGACTCCAGTGCCCCTCTGGACACTCAGGACACCCCAGACTCCCAGGACAAATGTGCAAGAACGTCAGTAGATCAGGCATCACGTCGACGTGTATAGTGAAGAGACGTTGAACACATGCACTTGTTGTCAACATGCAGCGCATTGATGGCGGATTTGCAAGATTCAATTCAAATCAAAGCGTGGGAAAACATACCAATGGGCTTCAGCACCAGGGCATTGCACACCAGTGATTGCCTGTTACCGATCACGCGTTTGGAACCTGCACGTTATTGGCTGTCAGTCGGGACAAACGTAAAGCAAACGTTGCAAGCCAGCACGCGCTAAACCTCTACCTCAAACTCCCTCAGCGAACTACATAGCTCTGTCCACGGGAAAGTGATCATACTATGTAGATCGTACCAAACGTGCGGGCGACTGTGGCCTTGATGGCTGGAGTGAGGGAGAACATCTCTGATGCGCGGACTGCACAGCATGTTGCAATGTCAGCACACGACGATAGCCAGCCGCGACGTTGAGGTAGCCTGCCCAGGCTAAGAAAACAATCATTTATGCGTTTTAAGCTGGACATTTCCGCTCATATTCTCGCAGCGTGTCATGTACCCTGTGCTCGATGCTGCACGGAAAACGGATCTTCGGGATGCCATTACAACTGTCCTGAACGCCTGCTCAGCGACCAACGGCAAGCATCTTTTTGCAGGTTCTAAACAACCTCTCAGGCTTGAACGCTCAAAAAAATCAAGATCCGTGAGACGAAGCTGACCTTGACAAACCCCTGACAATGGAAAGCGGTTAGGCAATGGACGACCGTCTGACTTCACATGTTCCACGATCTGGTTATGTCTTATGAGTGCACGCGGCGGGGGGTCGAAAAGGACAGGAACAAAGTGCTTTGCGACCCAAAACAGAGTTTGACGCATTCACCGTCATGTATGATGCGATGGTTTCGTCAGGGTTGTCACACATGCTAGCTAAGGTGCAGCCTACACCATAAGCCTCTAGCGCGCGGTGCCATAGGCTTCTTGACATCAGCGTTACATGTTTTGCTCACACTGGTGGATGAGCAGACGTCCAGAGTGTTGTGGCCCGTGTGCGGTGAAACCCTGTCGTAACTTGGGGCAAAGCATGATCAAAAGGGCAGCATTGCAGATGAAGCCGCGTCGCATGTTACATGTTGGCAGATCCATTGGTGTCAAGATGTCTGCAGCTGCCAGGGTGATTACACTACCTGCAACAGGTATGGCGGGACCTTCGGCACATTCCACCACCGCTGTGCTTGTCTCGGGTGCATTTGATGTAAGCTTGTTTGTGGGTGTGCAGTCTGTACGATCGGTGATTTCAAAAAACAATGCTTGCAGACCGCGGACTTCAAGGCTCGGGGCAGAAGCAATCGCTTGCGGAGGAGGTACAAAAATCGCCCTTTCCTCCAAAGGACAATGAGACGCAAGACGAGACGTTGATGCAGGATCTGATGGCTGTTCCTAGCATTGCACACATCTGGATGAGTCCCAAAATCACGGACAAGGGAAGTGTGAGCTTGCAGGTGCGACATCGGCGTTGCCTAACAGCGTCGATGAGGCGTGGACGCCGAATCGTTCCACTGAAATCGAAACAGAGAGCTCCCGCATCTTCGCTGAATTTAATTGAGCAACAATATGGTGCTGCGACGAAACCTGCGTCCGCTGTGCAGGTCACACTTACACACAAAGACGTCACGAGCAACAAGAACGTGCGCTTCGGGCGCAGCGTCATGCTTGGGCCGAACGGAACCGACGTGAGCCTTGCCATGCCCTTACCAGAATGCGCTAGCCTCTCAATATCCCCATCCGGACGATGCTCGTTGCTTGTGCAAGCTGCATCAGCGAAGGACGCCCCCACGACTGTGGAGGTGTGGGGGAGCGCCCGTAAGCTGCTTGAGATTGCCATACCAGTAACAGTGCATGGGCCTCTCTGCAGTGAC
>NW_028323553.1:0-41158 GCF_984573655.1 Nuphar pumila | reverse complement strand
GTGTTTTGATCAGGAAGCTCTGCAAAAACAGCTCTTCATTCGTAGATGGCGATGATGTTGTAATATTATCATATTTAACGTGAATTTCTGCTTTGAACTTGATGGCTGAAGCGATAAGAGTCCAGCTGAGCATGCAGACAAAGTTCGAGTGCTCCGTTACCCTGCTTTAAAACCTGTGCAAGGGCATGCCGCTTAGATGCATCAATTTCTCCAGCTATGAAAAGCCATAGTAGATCCATACACCCTTTGTGTTGCCAGGAAGAATTGCTGTCTTGACAGTACCATCCTACAAGGATAGAAGGCACGCCGATGGTGCAGGGGCACCAAAACCCCCTCGGTTGTAATTCAAGCATGTGAGTTTACGGACCCTAGCGTTCAGGCCTGCATGCTGTGGCCTCCAAGAATGCTGTGATGTTGCAGAAAGAAGAAGCGTCTCAGCGCAGGGCCCATCGCAGGGATTGTGATCGCAGTTGTCTTCGTGTTTGGCACCTGCATCGGAGGGTTTTTGATCCTGCTGAAGTGGCACCGCTTTCGAGGACCCGAGGCGATATTTCATCCCAACCCAACCTTTGGAACGTCGACACCACTGGCTGACAGGCCCGGCCCCAATCGAGATATACCATAGAATATGTCCTGTGAGAGCAATGGCTGACTGCACGGGCTCTGTCATGAAGCCCGTGTCGCCCAAATGTGCGATCGTGGTCCTACAGTGCATGTGCCTATTCATCATGGACGCACATGTGCCTTGTGCTGTTGACTCTGTTGCTTCAACCTTCACGCTGACCATTTTACCGACTTCCTTTGATTATTTGCTCAGCTTTAGGGCTCAGACGAGGGATGACTATCTCCCAATTGTTCATTTTGACTTGCTGCTGATGATGATGTATCTTTTTGCAACACTATGGAATCCACATGGACATTGGCAACTCCAAGCACTACTTGGGAGATAGTAGCCACCATGACAGTCACCTGAGGCAAGGTACCTGGACCAGCCTGACTTGCCGTAGCCTGACCTGACTGCTACTTCCATGAACCGTGTTTGTGGCCATGGGTGGCAAGTACACATACAGATTGCCAGTGCGATGTCCAGCACGAGGCTATATATTAAATATTTGAATATTTGTCGCACCTTTGTGTTGGATGGTTGGACGCCAAAGTACCAGCTGCAGCCTTGTCATATACGCCTTTTATGGCTGGCATGTTCCTTTCTTTCTTTCTACCAGCTGCTTGTCCAGGAGTAGATAGAGCAGGATGCGTGGACTCAGTGGGACGTCCTCCCGGTTCCCTGGCTGTGAGATGAAATAAGGATCCCATTTTCCTGGCTGCAGCATGAAGCGTCTCAATACTGACCTGCTTCCCTCATCCCTCGCAAGCCCTTCTCATCGATGGAGGACATCACAAACAAAAAACACATATCGCACAAAAAGAACACAGAGATTGGGCAAAACTAATTGGAGGGCTCCTTCCGATTGGAAATGTGTGTGGCCATCAGCGAGCGCCTGGTGCAACATCACAGCTCATTGCACGTCATCATCATCCTGAACTTGATGTTACTGTCACAACACGTACCTGGGATCTCAATTCTGCCATAACATGCTATCGAGATAATCATGAGCAATTGTTCGGTTCGATTCATAAAATGTGAGTTTCGAGCCGATCGCATGGCTGTGAGCTTGGCACGGGGTGCTTGCTCATCCTCATCTGTTGAGAAAGTAGTGCTTTGCCAGAATGGGGTTCGACCGCCATATCTGCCCAAGATAATCATGCATTTTCAGAGATACAGACCCACAAAGCAAACTACCTGGCGAACCACTGTGAGGAAGCATGAGATAGATATCACAGGGCTTGTGAAATTTGTAAACATTTTGTGTGGTAACTGCGAATGAAGTATACTTCAGCTTGTGACAAGGCTTTGTCAGGTAGAGCTACTCAGGTATTGTGCAGAGACAAATGTGCAGCACAAGTGCTCACGGATTCAGGGGTTGCTTGGGTAGTTTGAGAATAGGATGACTCAGGTGACTCAGCGCCAACTCCGGAAACTTCTGACTTGTCGAGGATTCGTTGAGTTGCAGAAGAACGAATCACACACAAAAAAGTGATTCGTGTGGCCATTCGCTCTCTGAATTCTTCTTACAAGCATTGGCCTTGACTTCTTCGATAAGCAATTCACTTAAGAGCTTGCGTCTTCGAATACTCATCCGGCCTGTTGTCGCCCTGTCTAGAGCAGGCATAGTTTCTTGGCAGCCTTGACGGAATCTCTTTGCATCTGCCCTCTTCCACTGATGATCGCTTGGTTGATTCGCCATCGTCGACGAGTCTGGCATGTAACGCAGGCTTGATGCAGGACTTCATTACTGCACAGCATGGCAACTGTGTGATCAGGGTGCGCTTGGTTGTCCACACATGGCATACTTCAAGCCTACCCTCTCATCCTGGCTTCTCTTAACCCTGCTGTGATGCAGACATGAAGCGACTTGCGATGATATTCCCACTTGTCCAGCACGAAGCCGTGTCCTCGGCTAGCAATAGTACACAGCTCCACGCTGTGGGCGGTTGCGGATACAAACCTGCGACTCCGGATGCATGATATGATTGTCAGAACGAAATGTATCCAATCATGAGCGATTTTCTATATTTCTGGTCAAACCTCACCCATGTGCCGCGCAATCGTTCTGACATGTCGGTCACATTTCTCGACGTTCGAGCAGCATGCATTCTGCAGGCGCAAGATTGCTTCACAAACGGTCAGCATGGATGATTTTTCTGTTTTTTCTGAACCAATTGTGGCGCGGTGAACGTTATATTGATGTATCTCGAGACCGTGGCGCAACCTGGCAAGCGACTAGCACAAAAAAATGTGCGGGTCTGGGCTAGACAGAAGGCCTGACGCATCACGTCCAACTCATATCTCTCGATACAGTGTTGCATGCACTCACCTTCGATGTCTTCTTGCTTTGTTGTGTGCTATGTCTGGCGTCGTTGCATGCTTGTTGTCTACAGGTACAGAGGCTGCAGCTCAGGGTGAACAACCGTGTGTACGTGTACGTCCCAAATGATGGATTATCGGCTGAGCCATGTGGCGATTGCAGGTTTTCTCGTGTGGCCCGCACTAGTGAACCACAAGCTGTCGCATAGGCTGTAGCACGAGGATGGGATGCATCAGTTCGAAATCCCGTGCACGTGCGCCTCGAGGCACCTCCTCAGTCTCCCATGCACCTCGGGCGGCGGGCTCTGCAAGTGCAACAGAGACGGTGATGAGCTCGAAGCCATCCATGAGTCCCAAATTCGTCAAGACGGAGCCGGAGACGGAAACGGAGCAAGCCATCCCAAGTGATCATGCGACATCCGAATGCTCTCCAGTGGCGTCAAGCAATGAGCAATGTGTGAACACCGGGCCCTTCAAACCTGCAGGGGTGTCTCTGCGTTGGCTCTTGGACACGTTCTGGCCACTAGTCCAGAGCCATCCCCTGCTGAGACACAACGACCCTGCAGCCATCACCTCTCTCGACATTGTGGAGACTCTTGTGAGGTGCTTCTCTTTAATTTCAGTTCAAGCATTTGTTTGGTTGTCAACATTGCCCCAATGCTCCTCTTCCGTGAGCGTCAATCTACCTTAGGCAATGGAGCGAAGTTGGGCACAAAGGCATACATCTTTGCAAAACAAGAGATATGCTTGCCGCAAGCGCAATGTTGGCTAACTGTACTTTGACACGGATGCGCATGCAGTGCTCCTCCTGCAAGCGAGCCTGAATTGACGGCATCAGCATGTGTCCCATCACCCAAATCCGCGGTCCTGATGCAGATTTGCCATACAGAGTGACATTGGGAAAGTCGTGGGGGTCGTATTCGCAGTAGCCGTTTAACCGATTGCTTGAGTCTCCTCGTTGGTGTCCTCGCAAGTCCATATATAGACCATGCTCGTCAACCATGATCGTGGCTCATGCAATCCTGATGGCACCTACCCTGACCGCTTCCCACCCTCAGTCAGATAACCCAATAGAAGTACCATCAGCCAGAGTGCCCAATATTACTATCATGGCCAGTCGTTCAGCCTTGAATACTATGTAATGGTATCACAGACCTTTGGACCCAGACCCCTGAAATTGCATGTATTCCGGGGACAGACATGGGTCAAACCCAATTCTGCGAAACGATGTCCTGATGATGACGAATATGAGTTTACTATACCGTGCCGTTCCAAGCACGAGAGCAATGGATGAAGACTGTCAAACACTCAATTGAGGACGTCTTGCGGCAACTGATTGCGGCTCCAAACATGCTATCGTCACGACCTTCTCTCCGCTCCTCAAGCTGCCCTCTCGAGTGCTGACTGATCCAAGGGACGGGCCGGTGCACTCGCCTGCTGCGCATTGACAACGGAGTGAACACGGACGAGGAAGACACCGAGGTCAACGACAACTCGCAGTGTCGCTCGTGTCGGCGTCGACATCCTAGGTAACAAGTGGCTGCACTCGCTCATCGCCTGGTCACGCTCGGCAGCATCTCACAAGCAGCCAAATGCCTGGGCAGCCCACAGAGGCTAACGTAGCAGCATTGCAAGCGCTGCACCCCACTGGCCAGCCACCCACTCTTCTGGCGCCCACTGTCGCGCCAGCCGCAATCACCCTCAAGATTCTCAACGACGTGCTTACAGCGCTCCCAAAAGGCTCAGCCCCGGGCCCAAGCGGGTGGATTTACGAGCACATGAAAGCCGATACACACGGCGTCGACTCCGCCCGCGGCGCCATCCTCCGCCTTGTTAATGCCATAGTCGGCGGAGGGCCGCCACATGTGCCAGAGCTCCTGGACAGAACCCTCATCGGTTTTGAAAAGCCCAACAACCGCAGCCTCCATCCGATCGCCATCGGCGTCGTCTGGTTCCGGCTGGCTGGCCGCTGCGCCGTGGCAGCGTGCCCCACAGCTGGCTCAGCACTTGCACCTTTGCAGCTGGGCGTTGACGTCAACGGGGGAAGCCAGATTGTCGGCCACATCATCAACGCACCCTCGAAGCCGAACTCGACTGTGTCGTCTTACAGATGGACTACTATAATGCGTAAAACAGCCTCTCGCACACTACCATGCTCGACGCTGTTGCCAAGCGTCAGCCCACCTTCCTGCCTTTCGCCGCGTATTCTCGGGCGTATCGACAGCCAAGCTGCCTAATCATTAGCGGGGCGTCGGAGGGCACCCCACCCATCATGTCGGAATGCGACGTCCATCAAAGCGACCCATGCGACGTACTCCAGTTCTTGCTGACCACCCAGGATCAGCCTCGAGAAGGTGCGACTGACACACCGAAACGCCGGCCCCGCAGCCGACACGGATGACACCTTCCTTCTGGGCAAAGCGGCGGCTGTAACCGCCGCAAATCCCGCCCTCCGCGACCTCGGGTCTACCTGGACGTGCGTCCCGACAAGTGCGGGGGGGTGTTCACCTAATGCTCAAACTGCGGCTGGCACAGCAGCGGCCTGATTGCGTCGACGGTCCTCGCAGCCGCTGGCACCCCCGTTGGCACGGCTGTCTTCATCACAGCGTTTGTACAAAAGCAGGCGGACACCAGCTGCAGCAACACTGACAACCTGCTCGACACCCCGCTTGCAGCGCAAGATAATTTCACGGTCCTGCGTTTGTGCAAATGTGCGTCGCACACCTGCCACGTTTCACCTCATGGAATCTTGTGGGCGATCCCATTGGCCGCGGCAAGGCCAAAGCAGCACAGGCCAGGTTTGCCATCATGCAAAGCCCAGAATGACGTGGGTGCCAACGTGCCGGCCAACTGACTCTGCCACTCCGTCACGGAGGCATAGGCGTCCGAGCCACCACTGCGCTGGAGGTACAGGCTGCCGTTCTATCTGCTGCAGCCACGGCAGAGACTACCATGCATGAACGGGCCACAGCAAATTCCGTACCTCTGCTGGCCCCATCGGTGTTGCATCATCCGTTGAGCCAACACTCTACAACACTGCCGGGCGTTCAAGCCGCAGCCATAACAGCACACTCTGCGTCACGTTACGACAGCTTGCTCGTATTATTGGGCGGACTCACAGTCGCCGACATCTCGGTGGTGCACCTCTGCGTACCCTCCCACGTGCAAGCCGCACAGACGGAAGGTGGCGCAGCGGTTGCACGGGATCAGCTGAAGCGGGGAAAGTACCAATCCAAAGCCCCCAATGGCTACGCCTTCAGCCCGCTGTCGCACGAGACGTTCGGCCGCATGGCCAAGCCTGCGATGGAGCTGCTCAATACCCCCTGGTGACTGCAGCAGCGTTCCAGGAGGCGACGTTATCAAGGAGGGATTTGTCACCAACGCGCTTCGGGAACTCAGCATCGGCCTGTGTAGGGGCAATGCTGTCATGTATCGGCGCTCTCTTCAAGCTTTAGCTCGCGCGAGCGACCGCGCGTTTATGACAGGCTTGCTTGTTTGACTGCTTTGACATTGAATAAGCTGTATCACTTCAGATGTGCTGTCTTGGTTGCTTGTTGTCTTTTTCCTGCCGTAACTATGTGATGTAGTGATGTGTGTAATTGGCTGCTTGTTGACAACTTCCTGCCGTTGTCTATGTGATATAATGATGATGTACCGTACTGTCGCTAAACGTTCAAACAAATCGCATAACAAATGTTTATTTGTACAAGTATCATCCCGCATCTCCAGAAAACGTTGGTAAAAGAATAGGGACTCCACTATCTGATTTCTGGAGATAAGATAATGAATAGTTTGATTTATTGTACCCACAGTTGAATGGTTTGCAGGATTTGAACAGAGATTGAATAGTAGCGTGTTTGAATAGTTAGCGGCCATACAGTAGATCAGTTCAACGCCACCGAATCCACATCGGCATTGGCAACTCCAAGTACTACCTAGGAATCAGTCCCTCAAATAAGAATTCAAATTGCAAAGAACGCTTTGCAATTTCCCTGTGGAGGACTTTCCCAAGTTCCCGTTCACGACTGATTTAAAAGCACTGTTTGCAAGAAATGCCGCAGTCACAAGGGCATGAGATCAAAGACCAAAGCTCACCCGGAGCCACTTGCAGGGAGAGTTCTGCGGAACGGTGCATCGATCACATGATTGATGGCCAGCGAGCGGTACCGGAAGCCTGCCTCGGCCCCTCCACCGCGTTTGTCACGCACGCGTGGTCCTCGAGCTTCCTTCACCTTCTAAGGACCCTGGAGGAGGAGTACATGCAGCCAGCCCAGTTCGACGAGGAGGGGGCCGACGTGGCCCCACAGACTTTCATCTGGCTGGACTTCTTCGGTCTCAAGGTGAAGGAGGACACGCTCAGATGCCCGGCCGGCCTCGTACGGGACATTGAGTCTGCGTTGCAGGTGCGTGTGGTGTTGTGGCGTTGAGATATCTGGTTCCCACCCCTTACATGCCAGGTGCCTTGTCATTACATCACATGAAGAAGCAAGAAGTTGCCGGCTCATGCCGAAAGCAACCAAACGGGCCCCCTCATCATTACATCGCATAGACAAGAGTAAAAAGATAGGACAGGCTGATCAGCAACAAATCACTCATGTTGGCCGACAAAGTAGTCGAAGCCTGTCCTGAAGGCGCAGGCGCTCGCATGTGCCAACACTTCAAAGAGAGTGCTGGTACGTCACAGCATTGCCTTGCATAAGCCAATACTGACTTCTCGAAGCGAGTTGGCGACGATTCCCTCCTTGATCACCTCCCTTCCATTACTCGCTGTTATCGTCAGAATATTGAGCAGCGGCATCGCCGGCTTGCCCATGCGCCTTCAACATCTCAATAACAGCGGGCTGCAGTGGTAGCCATCGCGGTCAGCGGATTGGTACTCTGTCCACTCCATGTGATCCCGTGCCGCCTTCAGTCTGCGCAGCTGGCACAAAGGAGGGCGCACACGGGCGCACCACTGAGTCGTCTGCGACAGGAAGTCCGCTTGGCACAACGAGCAAGATGTCTCCACGTGCCGCAAAGTGAACTGCGATGGCGGCGGCTTGCACGCCAGGCAGTGAATCATGGACAATGCAATCCTCGCGCCAGCGGCGATTTGGCGCCAAACAACTGTGAGAATGTTGTGCCACAACGGCATTGCCTTGAACTGGGTCTGGCAGGTGCATGGCCGACATTCGCCCGCATGCATGTATTTCGAGATACTGCCCGCAGAAGCGCTTGACGGCCATGCGCGTTGGCAGGCAAGTGTGTCAGCCCGAGGCAGTGTCTTATGGTGCCGATGAAGTTCGCATCCGTAAACCGCAGCGTCATGGATAGTGTCCAGACATATAGCGAGGGCGTGGCAAGCGCAGCCGCGCATGCAAGGGCCAGCATCTGTGTTGGGGTGGTATGAGCCTAGTAGATCGTCACTGCGGCGTTGAGCCACGAATTGCGTGAAAGTGCGCTGCACACCAGGCAGGACGGTGTCAACGCAGTCCTCGTCAGTTTTCAGCGCCTCCAGGGGCCGAAGGGCGTTTGCCGCGCCTTCTGCGTGCAGTGCCTGCCAGTTTTGCCTTAGGGTGGCATTCCTGGGGCCACCAAACGGGCGGAACTGCTGTAACCCGTCACGCACGGTGAGCATCAATCATCATAACATCACACAGATAGCAGCAGGAGCGAATCTGCAAAGGCCGAAAGCAACCAAGCATTCATGTACGAAGCACAGTCAACATCATCTTCTTCATAAACCATCATCATCAGTGTGTGCTGAACCACTACCTGGGTGTGCAGGCGTCGCAAACGGCTGTGCTTTACGTGGACGAGCACTGCGACTCTCTCAGGACCATCTGCTGCCTGTTTGAGGTGTGGCGAGCCTGCTCCATGAGTAAGCGGGAGTCAGCGACAGGCTTACTCATGGCTGACTCAGAGGGCGTGGTGGGATGCAACACCCGAATCAAGGTGCGTCACAACCGCGTTGATCGATGTTGCCTGCCTGCTCTTGCTGGGATGCAAGACGCTCAGTTGCAAATGCATAAAAATCAGTGATTTGCCAAAATGGGGTGTGTCCCAAAATTCATGCATTTTCAGGCATCGCGATCCGCAAATGGCAGAGTCGCGAAACACTGATAGGGATGCATCCAAACCGGACGGTACACCAACATGTTCAGCAGTTGCATAGTGCAGCAGGCCTTGACGGAGAATACGTTTGCAGTATAACATGTAAGACTGGTCTGGTCTAGGTGTACGATGATGAATTATAATATGAAGCTATTGCAACAATGGAAGGGGGCAGAGCTCAATCTTGTGGCCTTCCAAAACCCCAACATATTTGCTATGGCTCCCTGAAGATTTCTGCCGTCCTCTTTGTCGTATTTCTAGATGGTGATGTGGGATTTCATTCGTAGTTATGCGCTCAACAGCGACTAGGCGCAACTGATGGCAGCTTCTTTCGATCACATGGGATGATGAGGTCTTGTTACATACAACAGACTATGAACCAGGGCACATATGCTTTGATGCCCTCCTTATACTAGTCGACGCCAGGCAGTTTGCTTCGTGGGTCCGTATCCCTGAAAATTCATGAATATTTTGAGCAGATATGGGTAGATATCGAACTCCATTCTGGCAAAGCACTTGATACATCATGCAGCTTGTCTGGTTCCCCCTGGTCCCTGACCATGAACATTGTTGGTGTCTTTTGGTAGGACCGCTCCCTTCCACCTACGACTAATTTACTCCAGTCACTTCACCCCTTGTAGACCCTCCATTTGCCTCACTGATCTAGCCATAGGTCGCTCAGACAGTTCAGGTATGTGCTTGTGTACACCAATGACTCAGGTCGTCCAGTGGGTCCTTACAGTCCTGAGTCATCTCTTGAAGGCGCGCCTACCCATGGGTACTGGCACTGGCATGGACGTAGAACAATGGGGCTTGACATTGTGGAGCATTGTTTTACTTGTCGGTGCTGATGATAATTGTGGATGAAATAACATCATCAACATGGCAGCTCCAATAGTTATTTGGATCCGTATGATGTTTTCTGTACAATTCTTTCCACTATGGTGTTGTAAAAAGATACATCATCTTCATGGTAGAACGGTACGGCGTGGAGCAGCAACATGTCATGCGACATAGCTTTAAGCACAATCTAGTGCGAAGATAGCTTTGCAACAATTTTTAGCACTGTGATGCAGTATAGTGTGAGGATAAGTATAAGAGAAGCGAGATATGCCAGCCCAAAGCAAGCGGCGTTGACAAAGGGCGAGACAGCTAGAGCAGGGATGCAGCATCCCCAAAAAGGGGATGGTGAACTACGGTGGTTTTCGGAAGGCACGATTGATGAGATGGCCGTCAAGTTCTTGACGGTGCAAAACAAAGCCATGTGTAAATGAATGAACCGATCAATCGGGGATCACGTCAGGCCCCTGGCGCCGCAAGACGCGAAGACGGAAACGTACCCATGGGGCGTAGGATTCAGAGTGGTGCGCACAATCGAAGCCACAACAGGTTGCGCTGTAGGAGCAGAAATGCCCAAGGCCGACATGCACTTCAATAAGTCCCGATCAGTATTACCAACGACCCCAGGGGTGGCAGTATGATACTGTACCACCCAGCCTAAATCACGCAGTGTGAGGATATCTAATTGACATAGCTTTAGACTTAACTATGTTCCCAAGTAGTGCTTGGAGTTGCCAGTTTCCATGTGGATGCGGTGATGTTGTAAAGATACATGTTTTTAGATTGATACTTCAGGGTTGCTGTTGCATCCGTAGCTTGCACCCTACTGCACGACCACAGCGTTGATGGACTGAACTGTCGTGCGAGGACTGCATGTGCTGGTGCGAGGCGCAAGTGAGCGCCTCTACGAGGTGGTAGAGATGGCATGCCACATCGACTCATCCACGGCCTCTGCCACCCTGGTGCAAGTCGTGCCGCTGCTACAGGACACGATCCGCAGCACAACGCGGCTGGACGTGTTGGATCGGGCGATCCGGAACGCGATTTGGAGCGCTCTCGAGGCCCCAATCAAAGCAGAGTCCCAGCATCCGCAGCCTCTGCAGCGGGCGTTTGCCTTGTACGCGCACGGCTTCGTGCGCGTGAATAAGGGCGACTACCTGGCGGCCGAGAAAGGATTGCGGCAAGCACTGGCCGATATGGAGGCTGCGGAGGTCAACTTCCAAGACGCGAGTGCGGTTGCTGCGGACGCGCAACTGGCGTCTGGAATGTCGCTCATGCGCTCGTCGATCGCGGCGCAGGGCGTGTTGTTGCCGCCCCCGGTGGAGGATGACTACTCGTCGGCGGTGGCAGGTTGGACGCCCTCGGAGCGCATGCCCAGTCATGCGCTGAGTCAGACCGGTGCACTGAGTCTGAGCCCAGCGCTGCTGGATTGCTTCGACTGCTATTTCAACACGCCCTGGCAGTCGCGTAAAGCATTCAAGTGCTGCGTGCTCTTTGCTCTGGCGCTCGCGCTGTTCCAGCTGAGCGAGGGGATCACAGTCACGGCCCAGCGCACCGACCTGTGCATCGAGAACTGCTTTCGTCGGACAACGACGAAAGCGGACCTGCGCATGTACATCGACCCGGCCGTGGAGGGCCTGGGGTGGCAGGCACGCGATCGTGTCGCACAAGATCGGCAAGAGCAGCACTGCACCTGCTCACGCGGTGTCTGGAGTTGACCATGGAGCTGCATGGGGAAGAGAGCGGCCACGCCGCAACCGTGCTCGAGGCCATGGGGCAATGCTACCGTTGCACTTTGAGAACGCTGCGGTGCTTCAGGAGGGAGTGCTTGGCATGCGCTGTGCTGTTGCAAACAGAGACAGCGACCTTGCTGTGGGCCACTCCCACTTCAACCTGGCTCGCGTCTTTGACGACTTGGGGGTGCGAAACCATGCCGCAACCGTGGTAACCAAAATTGACGATAGGGCTTGCCGATGCATCTGGATTGCGTTATGGGTGGTCCTGATGTTGGAGTCTGGCTGACAGCCGCTGATGAACAGCTCCTGGCTCCCGAGTCCAGCTTTGACATTGTCTCTGCTGGATGGCAGCACGCATGGACTGGAGAGAATTCTCTCGACTGTGGAGTGTAATGGTGCACATGAATTGCATCTGTGCGAACACGACCGTTCAAAGCTAAGAATGTTGTGAATTAAATGGCGATGATGAATTTTGTTGCAACACTACCGCATCCACATGGTCATTGGCAACTCCAATTACTGCTGGGAATCACTCGCCCGCCATAAGCGTTGTGGTGCACGGGAAGGAGTCTGTTGCATAGAATCCATGCGCCAGGAGCACATTAACCCAGTACACAAAGCACTCTAGCAAAAGCTGACTGCCTTACTTTGCGAGCATGCTGCAGGAGCCTCAGCGAGCCGCCGAGCACGGGCGTCAGGCGCTTGCCATTTACAGGCGCCTGCTTGGGCGCGAGCACGGCCTCGTCGCGCAGGCCCATCTGTACTACGGCAGGAGCTTACGCACCGCCGGAGACCTTGATGGGGCCCTCACCGAGTTCGACGCTGTCACTGGCATCCTCGAATGGGTGCACGGCGTCGACTCGTTGGCTCTCGCGACCGTCAGCGAGGACATCGCGCTCTGCACGACGAGCCACCCAGAAGTCGCACTGCGCTTCCTCCAGCGATGCTTGCAGCTCCGTGCGGCCGGAATGCATCGCTTCCACCCTCTGGTGCTGGCGGCGCTCGAGAGCGTGGTGAGATGCCTGCGAAGGCTTGCCCGGAACGACGAGGCCAATGCATTGCAGCGGCATTGGGGGGGGAAGTGAGCGCGAAACCGCCCAGGCATTCGGAGGCGTACCAGGGATGCGGCCTTTGACGATGCCTCTTCCTCGTTGCTGCTGACAACGACGCTGTCCCGTCAGCATGGAAGTCGTGTCCAAGGATCATAAACGTTGAGGCGTCGCAAGTTCGGAGACCTAACAAGGGGCCTACGAGTATCAGCGGCGATTAGCTTTATACAAACCTCACGCAGCGCATGTGGGGCCTGGATTCATATGCAGCCACCAACTTGTCCACTGAAGAGCGTCGGATGCAAGCCGTGTGGCTTAGCGACTATGCTATGGGGGAGCCGCTGGTCACAAAACGGCTGCTGTTTTGTGACTGGCGACCCCTCTTTAGCGTAGGCGTTGAGCCGCACAGCTTGCATCCCACGCCAATCAGGACAAGTCAAGCTACAGGTGGTGCGTATGCCATTGACTGAAGTGACCTAACCTTGCCGCAGCATGTGCCGTGCTGTCCATGAATAGCCACTGAAAGACCGTGGTGCTTTTTGATGTAGCATGCTGGCACAGATAGGTGAATCCAGCGTTAGTCGCGTTTTTGCCTAGTAGCGGTTGCAAAGATGGATGGTTTCTGTCATCAGCAATATAGAGATGCTCATTGTGTATCTACAACGACTATGCAGTCGCACGTTCCGTAGCAAACCCACATTCCCTAGCTTAGAGTTAGAATTGATTCCCAAGTAGTTCTTGGAATTGCCAATGAGCATGTGGATGTGGTAGTGTAAAATATACATCATCACCATCAGAATGCTGTCAGTTGACACCCAGCTGCTGGTGAATGATTGGCATGATCGACTCCCAGGGTGATTGTTGCATCGACAGGTGTTTGATACCCATCTGAAGCCCATTCACCCATGAATGGGTGCATATAGATTCGCTATCATAGATTAAAGTAGTTTTACCAAACATTGTGATCTGGCAACGTATCACTTCAGCCTTCGAGCCCTTTTGCTTTGTACAGGTGAACGTGATTGTATGCGAAGCAGCGGTAGGCAGACCATGAGGCCATTTGTAGCAAATTGCGCAAGGGCATCCTGACGGTCAGAGGCTTTATCGTAAGTGCAAGTCCTACAACGCTAGATGACTTGGTCTATCGTAACCTTGGAGGATGACTACTTATTGCTATGTGATTTGACAAAAACACACTGCTACTCCGGGTTTGCATGGAGTGCATGTAGAGCAGGAAAAGTTTATGGGTAGTACATACCGACGACCATCAGTTAGCTTTTGGTTACATACCAAACACTCTATCAGATCGACAACAATCAATCAATTGTGGACCTACACAGGAGGCAAGCCCGTGTGGGCGCCATTCTCACTTTTCTAGTTTTTTTTATTACATCGTGTGATCAGCTGAAGTATGGTTTGCGACGCACATGCCATGGATAAACTCTGGTCATTTTCTTTGAAATGCATGATATCTCACCCATGGTAAACCTGCCCAATATGCTGGGTACCTTTTAGACACGTTGCTGTCAGCTCCGCCAGCGTCGGAGACCCCTGCTCGCGCCTCCCCGACTCAATGTCCCAATGTGCCCTCGGCCGAGGTATCGTCCGTGATTCCTCCGCAGGATGGGGTCTTGCCCCCCTCACCGCCGCACGTCACCCCCGCGTGCGCCTCTCCAACACAAAGCTCGCAAACGCCTCGGGCCGCGCAGCCGCTGCGAGAGGCGCTGCTTCCGCCGCCACCCCATCCGCGGCCAACAGACATTGCGCTTGCCCGCAAACATGGGCCACAAGGTCCGCCCAGCAACCCTTTGCCGGCATGCAAACGGGTTTGTCTGGCAGATGTTTACGCCACACGCAGCCTGGCACGCAATGTCGCTGCTTTATTACCGCAAGAAAGCCAGCGCTGCGAGGCACTTGTCACCGCCGCTCGAGCGCTGTCGCGCGCCTGCGCTCCAGCAATAACTGTTGTCGCGCGCGGTGAAGGCGCGTCTATCTCATGGTGGCACGAGCAGCCTGCACAGTTGCCTGGTAGCCCAGGGACGAGACATAGTCCCCCTGCTTGCCGAGCGACGATTTGTCAGCGTGGCCGACATGCCAAGCAGCGTCTACACCGCATGCGACGATGCTTTGTTGGCTCGATCGCAGCAGCAAGCTTGCGATGCGGCTCCCACCCGTGTCGAGCCGCCAGTGCTGCCGCGGGGCCCCCACCTGCGCCCTCGTGCACTGCCGCATCGATAAGGTGTTGGTAACGATGTTCCACGCCGCTCTCCGCCGCTGCTTGAGCCCACTCCGCTGCCGCCGACTGCGCCCGTCCCCCATGTCAGCGGTGAGCCCCGAAGCGCCCTGCCGATGCCACTGCAGCGCCGCGCCCAGGTCCCCTCAGCCCCTTCGGCACCGAGCACCGCTCGCTCCGCATTCAATGCGCATCCAGCTGCCGCCGTCATGCCTTCGCAACTCCCGACTGTGCCAGCCCCGGCTCAAATGCCGCGGGCCGCCCCCCCGCCGCCGCCCACGCCGACGCCAATCAATGCGCTGCCCACGCCAATTGCTGCCGGCCCCAGTGCTGGAACGTCCGTCAGGCAGCAACAGCGCCGCGCGTCACCAGCGCCATTGACGCGCGGACGTGGCCGACCGCCGAGCACACCGGCCGCACGCTCACGCACAGGCGCCTTGCGCGCCGTCAACCACCAAACGCCAGCCCGCCGCCCTACCGCGCGTATCATAATTCCGCAAACAGTGCCGACGGCCGTCCGCACGCAATGGAGCCGCACCTTTGCGTGCGCAGTCAGGAACGTCAACGACAATGTCGAGCGCGCTGACGACTCCCGCTCGTCCGTGGAGGTCTGCGCTGCTTTGGATGTCCTCGCGGACCTTACGCGACGTGCGCTGGCGGACAGCCGCGGGTCACACGGGCGCAATCTGGCCCGCATGGCACGCATACAGGCGGGCGAAGCCCTTGAGGACGAGGACGATGACGAGGTCACGAATGAGCGAGAGGTGGCTATCCCGCGTGTTCGGCGCCGCAAGCTGTCAGCCGAACAATTCATGGCGTTGCGTATGGAACGCATGCTCGCACTCGGCAGTGTGACACGCGCCGCACGCATGCTGGCGTCAGCGCCCTTGGCTGATACCCGTCTGCCTGAGATCATCACGGCCCTGCGCGAGAAACATCCATTCGCTGAGCCCCCGGCCCCGCTGGAGGACAACACTCCGCCGCTTCGCGTTGACGAGGACACTTTCAAGCGCGCTCTAGAGCGACTCGAGGCCAAACGCGGCTCGGCAGGTGGGCCCACCGGCATGACGTACGAGCACGTGCTAGCTGCGGTGAAAGGCTCATCCGAGGCCTTCAATGCCACCCTAAAATCATCAACCACATGCTTGCGGGCAAACTCCCGCGCCATCCGTTGCTGCTAGACTCGTCCCTCGTGGGCTTGCAAAAGCCCGACGGTGGGGCAAGGCCCATTGCGATAGGGGAGGTGCTATACCGCCTCGCAGGCTTATGCGCAATGACCGCGTGCGAGAAACTTGGTCGTTCACTTGCGCCTCTCCAGCTCGCGGTGGGCGTTTCTGGAGGAGTAGAGGCCCTTGCACACGCCGTCCGCTCAGCGCTAGCGTCCGACTCCGAGGCGGCATTACTGACCGTTGACATGGCAAACGCCTTCAATACAGTGGACCGGTCGGCGCTCTTCAAGGCGGTGCAGAAACACGTGCCCTCGTTGTTGGCGTACGTTCAGTGGTCGTACGGCGCCCCTACGAACCTGCATGTTGTTGGAGCGCAGGCGGGCACTCCTCCGATTCAGTCATGCATGGGGGTGCGCCAAGGCGACACATTGGCCATGCTGCTCTTTGCCCTCGTGTTGCAACAGATCCTGGAGCGCACCTCAGCAGCGGCGCCCACCGTCGCCACAATGGCGATCGCCGACGACATCAGCCTAGTTGGCAAAGTGGACGCTCTGCGTGCCGCGTTTCTCGCGCTCACAGGGGTGCAAGGGGTTGCGAGCGTTGGCTTGCGCGTGCAGCCGCTCAAGTGTGCACTCACCGCGGGCCCCTCGCCGGCAATTGCGGCGCTGGCGGCAGACCTGGGCATCATGCATTGCCCGGAGGGAATCACGGTATGCGGCACGCCGATCGGCACGGACAGGTACGAGGCAGCGACCCTGGACGCCCGCGCGGACTCCGTTATCGCACAGATTCACAAACTCAGGGCCTTGCCGGTCAGTCTTCAGGCACACTTTGCCTTGCTCCGATCCTCCCTGTCCCTTCGCATGGCGCACCTCATGCGCACTGTGCCGTGGGGCTCCCTGCAACACAGTGTTGCGCGAGTGGAGGAAGCCATTACAACGGCCGCTGTTGCGCTTTTTCAGGTGCCTGTAACTGGAGCGCGATCGGTGAGTGCGATTCAACAGCTCAAACTCCCCTTGCGGCACGGCGGATTTGGGCCGCGCGACGCAACGTCGCTTGTCGCAGACGCGGCGCTGGTGGCGGGGGCCTCCAAAGCGCAAGCGGTTATGAAGGAAGGCCCGGATGCATGCAAGCCTTTCTCGAGTGTGACAAGGCCGGGGTTGTTGACCGCTTGGCAACGTGTCTTTGATGATGCATCCGAGGCATGCAAATGGGACCAGAGCGCGCGTGACCTGCCAACCGAGTTTGTTGAAGCGGAGCTGCCCGGGGTTCAGAAGTCCGTGTCACGCCTCGTTGGCGATCGCTTGGGCGCGGCCTTCCTCGAAGCTTGCGACACTACCACCGCAGATGGTCGGCGCGCGGCGGCGCGTATCCGCAGTGCATCCTGTGCACCTGCATCTGCATGGCTAACTGCGCTGCCCACCGCGCCCACTTTGCGCCTTAGCAATGGAGAATTCTTTGCAGCGGGGCGTCACCTGCTCGGTCTAGGGGTGACAACGGCGGTGGATGTTCCGCCTTGCCACTGCACCGCCGGCGACTCCACGACGCCGGACCACGCTCTCTCGTGCAACCGCAATGCAGGTGAGGCATCGATGCGCCTTAACTACTGGGTTTCGGCCTGGCGCCATGCCATCCACCGTGCGGGCTGCGCGTCTGGCGTGGAACCGCAATACAGCAGCCTTGCAGCTGCGGGGGCGCAAGGGGCTGCTGGTCTTCGTCGCGGGGATATCTTGACTGTCTGGCCTGACGGCCGCGTCAGCGTCATGGACTGCGTTGTTACGCACCCGGTGGCCGCGTCGTTTGTTCGCGATGCCGCAGAGGTTGCCGGATCCGCGGCAGCGAAGGCGGAGCTGCGGAAGCAACGAGCCTTCGAGGAGTTCGGGGAGGGCTCCGCTTACGACTTCATCCCACTCGCCGTGGAGTCGTTTGGCCGCATGGGCTCCGCCGCCTCGCGTTTCCTTTCGGAGCTTGGCGACTTGGCGGCAGGGGGGGGGAACCGGGTGTCCAAGGCTGCCTTCGTACGTGGCGTCCGTCGGGAGCTCAGCTGTGCTTTGTGCAAGGGCAACGCGCGCATGTACTACAAGTCCCTCTCTCGTATCGCAGTGAACGTCGGCTCGGACTTCCATGCAGGGTGTGATGCACCGCAGGAAGATCCCGGCGTGGCTTAGGTTGCTGGTTTTCTTGTGTGTTTTGTCTTAGTTTGTGACTTTGTTTTCAGTGTTAGTTTCTGTGTTTTTCCTGTTTTGCCAGCCCTGTCGCTTGTAACACGCTGGGTACCTTTTGATTCTTTGCTGGTTAGAGAAGTTGTTCTTGAAGCAAATTCCGCCGTAGATTACGCCTGCCAACATTTGGTGGTGTCCAAATTTTCATTTTCATTTTGATTCTTTGCTTGTCTGTTCCATGGCTCTCAGGCAATGGGTGAGACCTTCTCTATTTGCATCTTCTGACAATATTCTGCTGCGACAACCCTGCCCTTTTTGTGTGGGTGGCAAGTTCGAGACAAGTTTGCAACTTGTGCTCCAGCAACAGAACTGTCAGCCACAGGTCCCTAGGGACTGCAAGGTGCAATATCCCAGGGACATCATCCTCTTGCTTGAGTTCTCTTGGGTGGCGCATGTGGGTGATTTGCTGTCTTAATGAAATGTTTGCAGACCCCATAATTCCCAAGTAGTTTTTCGAGTTGCCAATTTCCAAATGGATACGACAGTATTATTGGTCTGGCGTATACATTTCACACACCCAAGCTGAATACTCTGTGGTGAATGGTTGTCTTCACCCAATTGTCCATTGTCATTTGGGCTGATGTGCTCACTTCACTTCTGGCTGGGTGCAACTCCGAGCGCAGCAATGACCAAACTCTGTGATGAACCATGTACCTCCAAAAACGGACAAGTCATCTATCGAGCTAGCAACAAGTTAGCTATCTGAGCTCGAAGGACCGCCCGTTCAATCCCTGAAGAGCCCTCAGCTTGGGCTGGACACTAATGGTCGTTTTGCCTTCTTCATTTCGATTAAAGCCACTCCTCACCAACACAGCAGCCTAAGCGCACCAGTGCCCAGCTCGTAGCAATGCTATTCATCAAATTCACTCTGAGCCGAACGCTCATTTCGCTGCCAAATGTTCAGAATTGTTCGATATGCGTGTTAAAATGCAGGGGTGTCCAAAACGGGACTCGATTTCGGAGCTTAGCAAAGCAGCTATGCGATGATTCCAGCCATTGATGCATCGAGAATCCAGGTGAAGCTGGAAGATAAACAAATTTGACACATCTGCAGGGGAATGAGCAGAACCAAGTTCCAAGTGTATGGATGGTTTGCGAGCTCCTGATGCAGCTTCTGCAACATTACAGCATTACAATTCGGTGCATTTCTTCAGCACCTTGCAACTTATTTAATTATTTCAAGCTGGCACACATTCAAGGGTCTCAGTTCTGCTATGATGATGCTTTGTTTCCTTGGCGAGAAACAGAAGAATGGCACAAGTAGCTCTACCCAAGCACCTTGGAGAAGAACAGATACAGCACAACGATCAGCATTCCTACGATTACTGTGTACATGATGATCTTGTTAGCTTGTAATCGCCTGCCCATTTGTGTCAAATGCTTGCGAGCCAGGGTCAGCTTGTCGTCAGACCCATGCAGGGTATCGCGAGCACGTTCCAAAGTCTCCCTCTGGCCACCTAGGGTTTGTAGTATAGATGCACCGATTTCCTCTGCCTCATGAATGGCTGCGCGACCCTCCTCCAAACGGGCTGTCGACCGAGTAAGCATGGCATCGTTTTGCAGCATCTGCCCACGCACCTGGGCAGTTGCTGACCGACCTTGTGCACCATTCATCAATTGTGAGCGTGTCGACGCCTGTAAAGTCCGTTTGCTCGTCTCAAACCTGGACTTGAGAGCTCGGACGTCCGTCTCGTATTCCTTCAACCTCATGTCACACCGCTTGCACTTTGCTGCATCAGACAACCCATTCTTCTCCATCTTCATCTTCTTGAGGCAGGCATCAATCTCGGCAAGCTTTGCCTGGGCTTGGTTGGTGATGTTGCGCTGCTCAGTTGGGTCGGTGGTTGTCTGCAAGGAATCGATGAAACGAGCAACCGATGTCGCCAGTGCGCAATACTCCCGATCATATTGGTCGAACAAAAGTAATTCCGGGTCATCTGACATGGTGAGTACTTGACCAGACCAAGTGACCTTGCAACAACCGACCTTTGGATGGAGTGGTGTACTCTTGCGTTCAAGTGTACGTCATACTGGCAAGCATGATAATACAGCCGACTTTCGATGCAACGTCTATTTTTTTTCGGTTGACGTTGCAGCCAGTTTGTTTGAAGCAGAAATTGCTCTTTGCGTGCTGAACGCCAGTCTGTGTAAAGCTCGCAGGAAACTATGCTTGGTGAGTCAGACAACGATAAGCACAGAATGTCCTTGGCAATTGCACAGATACTCGCACGTGCACGACAAGACCATATGCAAATCCGCACAGCACCACGCTTTACGGAATGCTCTAATCTACCTCGCAGCGACAGCGTGTCCCCGGTCGATATTCCCATTCCCCTTCGTAGCCGACGAACTTGCGGGCTCCCTCTATCTGTACGAAAAGGAATGCAAATTTTTTTTTTGAACATCGTGTTACGTGCACATAAATTTAGTCGTTTCGCAGCAACCTCACAGAAACGTCGAGGTTGCAGTGAGAAGCCATGTCAGTGTTAAGGTTTGCGATCATTACTCGAAACGATTGTCCGGTTTATGAGCTGGACTTGAGTAATTCAAGCTCGCTTCCCAACATGGTATGTCCTAGCAGGCACAGTCGTGTTATCTGGGACGCCTGCGTGAACGAGTGAACCCTGAACTGGAGCTGTGCCGTAGCTAAAGCCGCAATCACTTCAGCAATTCGTACTTCATGCCTCATTGGATAACATAGAAGACGAACAATGGCGCAGCACGAATGGGTACTTGAAGGTGCGTGCATTGACTCCCCTTGTCAAGCAAAACCCTGGTAGGCACCATTGTTGTCGCTCCCACCTACAAATACGCTTTACCCTACAATGCTGCTATGATATTGGGCTATGTGGTGGCGTATGCGAACTTGCATGTGGCCCGCTTTGTTGGCAACCAATTGCCGACGAATTCATGTAAAGGTGAATGTAGAAGCACTGCTCTAGTTGGCTTGCCGACGAGCCAGATATCAGGAGGGAAATGATGCTGAGCATGGTTTAACTCGGGAAAGAAGCACGCCATAGTGATGCAGGTGTTCTAATTCTGAAGTTTGTTACAAAACTGATGCTTGTGTGGGGGGTTGACGCAGTGTGTGGAGAAATGGAATACCCTAAGGGTAAATGCGTTGGTAAGTCCAGGGAACAGCAAGCTTCTGTTACTGCATGATGGTCGTCACGCTGATGAGAACATCAAAACATTTTTGGTGGAGGCCAGTGATCTCTTCCTCAAGGCGCGTCACGTTTCCTTGCATCATTTGGTTTCGTCGATCATCAGCCGTGTTGGATGGAGATAGTTGAACAGGGCAGTGACTCGGTGAGCTTGAACAGGCGTTGCTACACAAGGCTTATTAAATTCAGCGATGCAGCAATCAGCAATCCTGTGCAACGCTCCAAGCTGATAGTTGCAACAGTGCAACTTCACCAGATCGGGTTCAGACCCTCTTACCTGCCCCAGATAATCATGCGTTTTCAGGGATATAGACCCACAAATCCCAACTGCCTGGCGAAGCGTTGAGTGGCAAGGTGATGCCGCTTCGATGTGTCGATCGTCCTTTGCAACAGTTTGTGTGCTTGTAAAACAAGCTAAGTAACATGTGGATGGATGTACATGTCAGTGCCCTGACCGTTGCATCTGTTCACATCTAGCGGGTGGGCAAGGAGCTTTGTATGAAGTTCAACAAACCCAATCATGTCACAGGGTTGTGTGATGATGAAAGCGACGCATAAGCGTGTTGCGCCTACTGTGCACATCTGTCGATGTGCATGCATTTTTGTCATTGAATCTGTCAAGAACAGGTTTAGCATGTAGCCAACCAGGCAAGCAAGAGCCACAGTCGATGTCAGAGGAGGCACTTCCTTGCATAATCTAGCAAGTTCAGCATGTAACTAAAGGGGAGCGCAACATAAGAGCGACGCCGCTCACAGACAGCACGCATTCCAATTGCTGGAAACTGAACGTTTTATCCGTGGTAACATGCGTGATTACAGGCCTCAGCAAGATGCACCGAGAATAAGTGGCTCTGTGCCAGGGCGCCACACTCCTACCGTACGACCTGTATCTTTCCGCCGTCTCTAAATGCTTTGTTTTTTCTCTTTGGTGCCAGTTCTGTGAGACAAAGGAGCATGAGCGGCTGTGCCTGCTAGCTCTCGATGCTGGGCACCCCGTCGCACAATCCGCGCCGCATTCTGACGTCACATGAGCACTCACGAGGCCTTGAAAGACAGGGCTGTAGGCAAATCTTTAACGGTCGTAAAGTAATAACACGAGCAGTGTTTGCAACTTCTGAGGGTCGCAGTGCAATAAGGACTGTATTAACGAAAGGTATGTACAGGTCACTTTGAACCCGCTGCACGACCATGATGCGAAAGTGACAGGGAAGAAGTTCGGCGAGCACATGCAGAAGCTTGCCAAGAGGGTGTTTGGCTTGTAGTGCGGCTGGGAGCCTCGATGAGAGCTGTTGCACAGCGGTAAGCTTGTCCTCTGCATCAGCAGATCCAGAGCCCCCATTTAATTCATCCTATGCACGCCTGTCGGGCTCCTTGACAATGTATATGGATCATTGATGTGTCACAGTTCACGTCAGCATGTGGACTTCACAACTCCCTCATGAGATATGAGACCACCATGCTCCCATTCCCCAGGAGCATGGTGGTCTACATTGTCAATGAGCCCAGTAGCCGCATGGAGTTGGGGCACTCGTGATCTGCTTTTGCCAAGGAGGTGCTTAACGCTGTGCAGCGGCTCTTGATGTACAGTAAACGGTGTAAATTATTGGTTTGAACGTAGCATCTGGTGGCATGCTATGGTTTGGTTATTCAGGGCTCTCATGACTGAAGCTCAGTCATCCAAGCCAGTGCAAGGTCAGCGCTTTTATTGTCTTTGTGAGACAAAACCTGACTGAATTGATGACTGGTTGATGATGTCTCACTGCTGTATCTATCTGGATTGGTGCAGCCAGAAATTGCACAGTCTCTCTCTTGCGCAGTCAATCTTCTTTAAACCTTGAGGGTGCTGCAATGCACTGGGGTGCCTGCTTATCTTGTACAATGTAACATATCTTATGACAGCTCCTGTGACCATTGAAATGTGTGCTCAGTCATAGTTGCATGATTTGCGTTTGGATCGGTGAAAACCTGAGCCTGGGCGTCTGCAATTAATTCCTCCTTTGATTTGTTGAGGCAAATGTACTTGCTGATGTGTCAAAGTGTATTTCCGAGCTGTAAGGTTGTCAGATCTTGAAATCAGAGTTATGGCCTGAAGAATCATCCAGTTTTATTTTGGCATCAAACCCCTGACTGGCCGAGTGTGATTCAGCAACAGTCGATAGCGTCGTCCTGGCTACGACTTGGCTGCAAGCCAGGAAAGCAGAAGGGCCATCAACGCAGCAATCATATCATGATGGAATCGACTGACAACGTCTGTTATCGATGGCTGTTGGTCGGAATTCCGCCACTATTCTCTGTGCAAATGAACAAGAACGATGAGCTGAACGGTTGTATTATTTGATAAGAATGGCAGGAAATGAATTATTCGATCAGCATCATTGCCAGTGTTGCGAGCTCTTAAACGAAGTTGCGCGACTTCTCGAATCGTTCGAGTCTGTGACTGACATACAACTTGTCAGCAAGGCCCAGTCCAAGCTGGCAGAAGTGGACTCCTTGTTGAAGCGCATGAGACTAGAAAAACACGGTCTTTCCGATTCAGTCAGCATCGACAGCTGCAACACTCGCCTCAAAGTATGCGAGACCCGTCGAAACGAGATGGACCGGAAGTGCAAGGCATACTGCAAGCCCAGCGCTCCATCGAACGTGCGCCAGGAATTAATTCAAAATGATGCAAAGCTTGCCCGCTCGACAGCACAATTGGAACAGGGTCGTGCTGCCTTGGCGGAGACAGAACAAATCGGAGCACAAGTGCTGCAGAACTTGGCAGCCCAACGGGAGACCCTGGAGCGTTCTCGGGATACCATTCATACAGCTGACGACAACTTGACGAAGGCGAGGAAGACCTTGTCACAGATGAGCAAACGGTTATTTAGCTGGTAGAGCCATCGCTTTTAGTAACGGAACAACCAGCTATCTGTAGGGTGGCTAGGAATTGCTAGTACTGGCGGTGCGATCACCAATGTTGGAGCAGCGTCGCGCGTACCACACCTCAACAACCGTCTGTCTCCTAAGGCTTCGATGCAGTGCAGAGTTGTTTTACACCCTGGTTGGCTGTCTGGCGTTTTGGCACTTCAATGTGAATTTCATTTGAAGCCTGCAGACATTTTGTGCTTCCTTGTTATTGTGAATCTCTCCTTTGTAACTCTATGCAATATTCCTTTCCGTAGTGCCACCTGATCATCTTCTCGCATCCGTTTCGAAGTTGTTCCGTCAGGGTGGGTGTGCGATTCCGCAGGCTTCACGAAGCGATATCCATATTTCAAATAGGCGGTGTGCAAGTGTAAGAGACAAATACACTGGAAACTAAGCATATTGCGGCCATCGTATTGCAAGCTTGACGTTTAGGGGTGGGCCACGCTCTGAGGTACATAACAAGCATCCTCTTCATGCCATTCGGCCAGTTGGTCATTGGGCCGCCAGGAAGTGGTAAGACTACATTCTGCTTAGGCATTTCCGAGTTCTTGAAGGCCTCGGGCCGAGATGTAGCCATCATCAATCTGGATCCGGCAAACGACGCACTCCCATACCATTGTGATGTCAACATCAGCGACCTTGTGTGCTTGGAAGAAGTGCAACAGCAGATGGGTCTGGGACCGAACGGGGGCCTGATATACTGCATGGATTACCTTGCAAGCAACCTCGACTGGCTTGAAGTGCGTATTCCTCTCATACCATTTCTGCACAAGCGCGGCTCTCATTCGTCCAACAGAGCAGATAAATCGACAAGCCATGGGTGGTTGCCCAGTACAAACAAAAAGTTCTGTTTTCCCGTTGTGTGTCACAAGGGAAACCACAACTTGTCTGTGAACACCGTTCGCAAACACCGTTCATGAGCGATGAGTTACATTTGCAGCAGCTGTGCGACGATGCCACCAAATTCAGAGGGCTTCGGAAGTCAACTCACAATGCGTTGAAGACCAAACCTGACCCATGCTTCTACAGCACACGTAAATTGCTGTGGTATGTCATTCAATCAATCGATCCCATCTTGCGTCTAACGATTCACTTTGCAACGACAATCTCCCAAAATGATACTGGGATTGGACACCTTGGAGCCGATGGAAGGTGCTTGTGCACGCACAGATCGCAGCAGTCTGTGCCAATCAACTACAACTTGCAGGAGTATCAAAATGGCCGTCAGAGCCCAAGATATCAATGGAGCTGTGCGTGTTTGACAGCATCAAACGAGCAAGCTTTGCACGGCACAATGTGACAAGATCTCGGCCCTTGTCCATCAATCCTGGAATCAATCCATTCGTTGCCTATCTGCATGCCAACAAACAGCTGTGCGCAGGAGAAGCTTGCTCCGTTGGTGCAGCGAAACAGCTACTTGCTGTTTGATTGCCCGGGTCAGGCTGAGCTACACATGTGCCATGAGAACTTCCACGCGGTGGTGACCTGCATGACTCAGCGCTGGCACTGCAGCCTGACAGCCGTCCAGCTTGTAGACTCCCACCTTTGCACCACTCCCTACAAGTTCCTCTCGGCCCTGCTGATGTGCCTTTCCAGCATGTTGCATCTCGAGCTGCCCCACGTCAACATCTTGAGCAAGGTGAGCGTTGGGATAGTGATCAATGCCATCTCAGTGGTGGTAAATGATCGTGAAATGAATCATGAAGTTTCAATGCAACAGGCATTTAAACGGGACAGGAGCTTTTGGAGGACGGTAACCACAGCGTCTCCTTGAACAGATGCAGTAAGTTCGTATCTGATTGGATATGTCGATGCAGATTATCTGTCAGACCCAATGGCAAGGACACCAGGTGATTCAAAGAATGTGCGGTTTCCAGGGGTGTCCAGGGGTAGCAAGATAACTTCTGGGGCCAGTCACCACCAGTTGACACATGGATGTGGCACAAGCACATGTCGATGGGCCAAATGGTTTGAGTGCCCTCATCGATGGGCTCTTGCTTACTCCTTTGTGCAGATTCAATTATTCAATTACGGGTAAGGTTATGTAGCCTACCACATCCACCTGGACATTGCCGCTAGTTGGGAACAACGATTCTGGTAGCATATTTCCAAGTTGCGCTTGCAGTGGCCAACACCTGTGTGAGTATGACAGCAATGTTCGAGGCAATGCAGGGGCTGGAGGCCCATGCATGTTCCTTAGACACGAAGCAACACAGCACAAGCTGAAAGGGATCCCTAATAAGCTCATGTAGTCCACAAGATTTCTTCAGTGCTTGACCATGTTCAAGCACTGGAAGCATAGGCTGTATTTGGGGCATGGCAAGTAAGTTGATGCACGATGTGCTAATGGTCATGGAAGTCATCACTTGCGTAAAGGCCCTGTCAAAGCACAGTATCCTATCCTTGTGAGTCAAACCCCTGAAGAAGTGTTTGAATTTTTGAGTGAAGGGTTGCAGTGAACGTTTGAGGAGATGGACTCCTTGAAGGGACAGTCAGCACATTCTGAGACTGTGTGAATTGCGGGTCTGGATGCGGCAAAATGCATGAACTTGGGGAACAAAATTGGGGGTCGAATCCCAATCTGGCGGTGCACTGAGCCCAGTGCAGTACACTTGTTGCCTGGACCTGCAATGCTTACCAGTCGCTGCAACGTACATATGATCGTTATCTACCACCTTCCACTTCAATGTTTTTAGTGTGGCTGCGAAGTGCAGGTGGACCTCTTGGAGCACATCTCAGAGGACCTGCCAGTCAACATTGATGCGTTCACAAACATCGACGATCTTCAGTCGTTCCTACATTCCGGTGAGGCTGAGTCAACGCCCTTTGGTCAGCGCTATTCCAGGCTAACCGCAGGTCTCTGTGAAGTGGTCGAGGACTTTGGCCTGCTCAGCTTGGCCCCGCTCTCCATCCAAGAGGTGGAGAGCGTTGCGAATGCCATTGACCTCATTGATCGAGCAAACGGGTTCGCGATGTCGGGGTTGCAAGGTCGAAATCCGTATGCCTCTACGGTGCAAGGGAGCAGCACGGGTGTTGCAATCGGCAGTGACACTTCGATTTGGACAGGGACGCACGAACAATCTGAAACATGAGCCAGCTGGGTAGCACCGAGAAGACAATGCCTGGTTTTTCATCTGCTACCCAGTTGGTACGAAGGCTCATGTTTCAGTGTATCATTGCTTATTGCCCATGGGCATCCGGTATACCTGCTAACCCAAATTGACGGAACGCATTTCATGCTGCTGCAAGGTCTTGCTCATTGGTGGCGTAAGGATGTAGCCCTTTGCAACTCGTGGCGTGATAGCCATTGTTTCGTTGACCTTGTCAAACGTATCAAGTGGAAGTTGGCACCTTAGCACCTCTTGTATTGGTCGTGACTCACGACTCAAGTGTGCAATCATCTGGTAGGGACACAACAGAAACTCTGCGAGGCAAATTGACAACGTGTGGAGAGTGTAGCGTTGCAGCATTACCGCAAACAAAGGTTATGTCAGGCATCAAGGTATGGTACACAAACTGAAGGGAATGGTTAATAGTAAAATTGGCACATGAAAGATGCTGCTGTGAAAGGTAGACAGCGGTGCGCGTTCCACCCCTCGGTATGCACATATGTGCGAGAAATGTGCTCGCACTGCCAGACTGCAGGAAAGAGGCCAGTTGTCATCAAATTCACATGGACATGACTCATGTCAAACGAGTTGTGTGGCAGGCAGGACGACCATTGGTCAATCTAGAACGCCAGTGAACACAGGCAGCACTGCTGTGAACCTCTGAATATGCGCTCGGGTCAACAAAACCATGCTTCGAGACATGGACGATTCTTCCAGCGACATGTTGATGAATGTCTCCATGCTCTGAACCGAGCAATGATGGACAAAGGTCTGCGTTTCGACTGCGCTCGCGTCCAGGAAACATGTTCAAACTAAACTTTTCTCTCATGCCCCAACCAAATTTGCCCCCTGCACATATGTAGTGCGGACAAGGCGAGGCTCAATCTACATGACGTTGCAGCAGGAGTTCGTCTTCTTGGCTTGCTTGTAAAACTGTTTACTCGCAAAGCTGAGCGCGTCACTCTTGCCGACCAGGTCGTCCAGCTTCTCCCCTCTGTCCAGCAAGCTCTCGATGGTTTCATGTAGGATTGCTTTGGTCTGATCTAGCTCCCGCTGAATCTTTGTGAGCTTGTCCGCCTCCGCAGGATCCTGCAGCCCAGCCCGCGAGGATGAGCCAGACACAGAAGAAGACACCCCGGCAAAGGGCCACACACAAATTCACCGATTGCAAAGCAATGTTGTGCATTTCGTATGCTCAACATGAACGTTCATTGGGTTGAGCAGTCATATTGATTGCATCATGAGTAGTGTTGCAACTTGAGAAATGCAACCCCTCACAGGCCCCTGAATGGCCCCACCTGACAGCCTACTCCTCAAATTACCGGCACATTCCCACAAATCAAGGGATTCGGGAATTAGGGAATGCTGCACTTATGCGTGCTTGTCCGCTCAGAGCTAATGAGAAGCCAACACGAATGGAATATACAATAAGCACCTTGTCACAAACGGCAAGCGCTCACGCGAGAATGGTGGGGGCAGTGTTTATATGTAAAGCATGAACTGGTGGCCATTCTCAGGTTTGAATTTGTAAGGCGATAGACAAAAAGAAAATGTAACGACGCTCATGAAGGCGTCATTGTTGCTGTACTGCATGGATGCCTGCATCTGTGCATCTGAGCCATTTGTCTGTCACTGCTGTACACCTTCTGCAAATATTATAACAGGACACTTCGTAACCGCGATGATGGCAAGCACAGCGTTACTTGCTAAATGTAACAAACATGTCATGTTGAAAGAAGTTTGCAAGGCTCAAGACTTTTATAGCGTCTCACTATGCGACCCTGCGTCTCATGTCCTCCACGCAGCGACGCACCTTGTATTTTACTATTGCGCTGTCGCACACACTTTGAGCTAACGGTGACGGTCCGTCAGCTTCCGGTGTAGAGCTTGTGGCTGCCTCGAACTCTTCAATTGCCTTCATGGCAACCGTCATGGCTGCTCTAGAAGGATACTCCTGGTCGACGAAAACGAATGCCGCAAGATGATTGTCTCGAACCACAACATGGCACATATATTCATTCGCTTTCACTGACTGACGAGAACCAGGTTGTGTCTTTTGCACTACCATCTTGCCGGTGAACAAAACAAACTCTTTCACGGTACCTCGCTGGAAGAACGAGTACTCTGATAGCTCTGTGGCAACACCCAGCAACGTGGGGCCCTTGTCGCCCGGAACCCATTTGCACAAGCCCACCGCCGTGAGCTTCATCTTTTAAACCAAGACCTGATTCGCGTGCAGGCAAAACTGACAGTGTATGCGGTTGTTGCAGAGTGAGCTTGTCGCTGGGAGGCTAAGCGTAGGCAAACCGACGCAGCAAGCAATTCTATGTGACATTTACTTTCAAGGAGGTCATGCTAAAGCTTGCCCACAAATAATTGCCCACAGCTGCGTTATCCCCTGTCTTGACCATCAATGGTCATGTTGGTCCATAGTCAGAGATAGGCGTGAGTCATCATCACCTGCGAGGAAGGGCACGCTTACCAGGGCTTACATCTTATATTTCGTGTGGGCGTGTGGGAGCTATACAATCCCGAAGATTACAAGCATAGAGTTGGTAGGCAGCCTGCTCGCGCAGACAGTCGAGGAGTGGAAGCGTTCACATTGCCAGCTGATTATACGTATTTCTTCTTTGCGCAACGTCGTTTGCTCATTGATTTGGTGGTATTGAGAATGGCTTGAGGCTGAATACAACCAGAGCTGACGACGCAATGGTGTGTCTGCACCTGGTAGCGTTGAGATGAATTGTAAGCGTTGCAAGCTTGCGCCAACAATCAGCTATGAAGTTACACAAGGCGTTGAAATCATTTTCAGCATATGCGCGGCCAGAGGGGCATCTTGTGAAGCAGACGTTGAGTGGCGCGATAGGTAAGCCGACCGCTTGTCCAGTCTGACACGAGTGCCAGTCAAGCACGGGGTGCGCCAACATCATAGATCTCACAACAACTATGGATTGTATTCAATTGCCGACAAATTGTGATCATTCGGCAGTATGCGCTGGTTTTCCCGGGACACCCAACCCTGATGATTCGATCAGGTTGAGGGCTCATCGTGAGAGTTGATCTGAGATATCGAACTGCTTTGAATGTCAAGCAGAATCCACAAACAATGAAATATTTACGTGCCGCATCCGTGGCGATGAATGTGCTGCTGTTTACCAGAAGGGGTTTTCGGAGATGCCGAACGCCCTCCAAATAGTCGCGTAGTTGCTGAAGGTCGACACTTCATCTGGAAATCGGATGAAAGCACCATGGAAGACGAGAGCAGGTCACGATTTGCAGCGGCACTCATGTGTGGGGAATGGTCAGCCATGCTATGGTGGGGCTCCGGGGAATCGGTGAACGGCCGATGATGGTTTGGGGAAAAACTTTGGGGGGAAACGGAACCCCCACAATAACGAAGGCATCTGAAGCAGATGATGCATCTCCTTTGGATTGGCCTCACAATCAGCACGCACTGCTCTGCCATGCATCATAGCCAACAGCACATTCGAACACGGACGCGACTAGCTGACAGCAACAACCCCAGGATGTGCTATGTAAAGTTCCGATCTTGCTATACAGCAAACAGACTCCGTTGCAGCCCATGCCGGTTGCGAGACTCACAAGGAGAGAGCATAACCGCTGAGAATATCTTTTTGAGCGCCTGGGTCCGTCAATGCAGCTATTCAAATTATAATCGGCCCTTTACCCATCTTCCCTGAGGAGCGCATGTCCAACTACAAAACCTTGGCATGGGAGTGCCAAAATCTCATGCATGGGTGCTTGGCAGCGGACGAGTAGTGTATCCACAGGGCATAAAAAGGGTAGAGAGGACAAGACATTTGAATAGAGCAACAATCAGATCCAACCTGTCAGAATGGGTACAAGGAAACTGCCCGTTGCCAACAACTTTTCGCCTTCATGATTGCCCTGCAGCATGAAGGCGATCTGTGGGTCGCCGCTCACGGTGCACATGGTCAGTTATGGTATTACATGCATCTCCAGCAGCTCCGAGGCTTGTCACAAGGATCACCGGTCTCCTTCGTCCGCGGGCGTACGCAGTGTTTCGCCAGAATTGGTTTCGACCCTCACTTTCGTCCCCAACATTCATGCATTTTTGGGCATCTGGACCCCGCGAAGCACTGTGCTCCTACATCGTTATCATCGTGTTGCACTCGTGTTGGGTGATGGAGCCCGCATGCTTTTGTGGCCCGATCTGGTGATGGTGGAACTCCGTAATTGACGTGCTGGGTGTATGCAGTCACGATTCTTGGCTGCACATTGGCGCTCATCTTGTTCATATCGGAGGTGCAGCAGTACATGTACCCCGCCCCAGTGCACGAGGTGTGAACGCACTCCACTCGTCTTTGCCTCGCACCGACACGTGTCTGATCAAAGCTGACAGCAAAGAAAATGCCAGTAGTGCAACGCTCCTCCCTTTGCAAGATGCAGTGTGCCATTGGGGTTTCCGAAGCATCACTTCTACTCCATCATAACACTACTGCAACTACACGGACAGTGGAAACCTCAAGTGCTACCTATCTCAAGATAGGAATCAAGTTGTTGGCAACTGCAGGAACTGCAGTGCAATGATGCATCGGAAACTCAGCATCACGTTACACTGGTACACTGCTCAGGATTATTGGATCGAATCGTTTGTTGCGCTGGTTTGATGTATCAATTGATGCCTTCAGTTGTTTATTCCTGTTGCCCTGCCTGCAGATGAGTGTGGAAACAGAGCGCCACGCGCTGTTGAAGCTGACCATGGACATCACATTCCCAGCACTGCCTTGCTCACGTGCGCATCCACCTCGCTGCCACGTTCCACAGGCGTTTCAGAAACTGATGAGCAGGGAGGACAAGGCAAAAGCATCGGCCACCGTTGCAGGCGATCGTGTGAGCGTTGGTAACACGATCTCGAACCCAGATTGAGATAGTGTCAATTTGGATTTGACAGATAGACACAATCTCAATCACAAGATGGACAATCCTGTCAATCTCGATTTCAACCAGGGGCTTTTGTGCTGACCGTGCTATAGTTTGTGTCAAAGTATGCCAGAGCTGTGCAGCAAAAGCGCTAATATGTTGAGCGTAGGAGTGTGTTGCGTTGTTTGCATCACACGTTGCGGTGCTGCTGCAGTGCTGAGCATCGACATGATCGATTCTTCGGGGGACATGGAGAGCGATGGCACCAATGCGTACCACGTGGAGCACATGCACCTTCATAAGGTGAGGCTCAACTCGCAAGGCCACCGCCTGAGTAAGGACGAATACCAAGCTCCCACTCCCGACATGATCACCATTATCGGTGGCATGCTCATTCAGGACTCTCGACAGGTAACGTCTTGTGATATGACTGCTCCTGTGGGGTGTGCCCATGATATGCGGAACGCGGGTAATTGACATGACGAGATTCCGGTTGACCCGGTTTGGGGCGCCCTGCATGTTCGGGCGTTCAGGGGTTCTTGGAATCCCCGTATTTCGCCATAGCCGTTGTCTCGGTGTCTTTGGTGGGCTTCGTTTGACCCCGGTTTGTGGCCCCAGGATTTCTGGGATTTGAGGTTCTGGGGATCCCGGTATGTCGCTGGGGCTGTTGTTCCCGCCGGACGGGTGGAGCGACGACGCAGCACCTTAAATGACATGGAAACTTTGTTCTGGACCCGGTTTCTGGGACTCCGGAAAAGCGAGGGGGTTTAGGGACTCCAGAATTCGAACGGGTGCATTGTCTTTTGGTCATCTACCCTGCAAAGCACTGACCTTAGTGCATTCATAGCATGATTTCCAAGCAAGAAAGAGCGACTCAGGGCGATACGTCTGAAAGGGCGTGGCTTGGGAACCAGACAACTTATATCTTGAGAAAAGGGTGGCGGGCTCTTGGATCCAGAGGCTGGTCCCTGGTACACAGTCACCACGCGCCACGCCTAATATAATCACTTGTTTACTCTGCACAACAGCAAACGCTTCCTGCTTCATGAATCAGCAGTGTGGCGCATTGTGTCGTCATTGACAGTGCCATGTGCGTAGCTTTTGTGCAACACACGCACTTTCCTGCTGACACAGCCGCTGAGTGTCGATGCTGTCCTCCGTCGGTGTGTGGCACTGGCATGGCCGTCGCTGTTTCCAACCTGACAGGTGCAGAAAGTATGTTGTGCAGCATGTGACGGACATTCAGCAGGAGATGGAGGACAAGGAAGGCTGCAGAGTGCACGGCTTCATGGATGTCAAGCGGATGGCCGGAAACTTCCAAATCACGATCCACCTCAAGGACTGGATACTTGTAGCCACCATGCTGCACGAAGCAAAAACCGCTCAAGCTATGCAAGCTGCACGCGTGAACCCTCGAGGCCAGCTACCTGAGCTGGTCGAGTTCAACCGTGCAAATGTGAGCCACCACATCACGAAGCTTGCGTTTGGTCCGACTTTCCCCGGGCAGGTCAACCCTCTCGACGGGTTTGACCGCATCATTGATCACGACTACGGAACGTTCTCGTACTTCCTCAAGGTTGTACCGACCACATATGTTTCGTCTTGGTGGTCAAGGCTGTCCACATGTCAGTACTCTGTGTCAGAGTACTTTTCCCCTGGAGCGGTGGCTGCCCAAAAGACAGGAGAAATGAGCATGGACCGCATTCCCGCGCTGTCCTTTTCGTATGACATGTCGCCACTGAATGTCAAGATCTGGTACCCCAGCCGGTCGGCGGGGCATTTTATTGTGCGTTTATGCGCTGTGCTAGGAGGCTGCTTTGCATTAACAGGCTGGCTGGATGGCTTGGTACATTACATACTGCGTGCGGTTGGCTAGAGGATGGCATGTTACTACGTGCGCCTGCCATTTTGATATGAATTTCAAAGCTCTTGTTCGTTTCTTCACTGTCTTATGCAACTGCATAAATGCAATGAAAGCATTCAACTGCCGCAACTCTACTCGAGTCTTTCTTCAAAGTGTTACTCAAGTACAGACTTGTGATGCCACACCGTGGCTCCCCGAATCAGGAAGGGAAAACGACAGGAAGGGACACAAGGTTCATAACACCACTTTTCCACAGCCCAGGCACTCTGTTTCTACAAATATGACGGACAAGCATGTGCATGAGTGCTGGCAAGCGATGCCAGCTCTGCGACGAGCACATAAGCCTGTAGACGCCAGACATTGAGGTCTGGAGACGTCTTCAACTAGCGGATGGCGTTGGCTCCCCGGAAGCTGACGAAGCGGAGGTGCTGGCTTGACCGAGGGTCTCAGAGGCCACCTTTTGGAGCTCTTCCTCTAGAAGCGGCAGAATGGGCTGGGCGTACTGCAGCAGCAGGCGCCACTGCTTGATCTTAGGGACGTCATTGTGTCTGCTGACCAGGTAGCGCAGCACCTGCTCATCGGTCTTCAGGTCGTGCTCCACATGTGGCAGGGTGGTCGGGGAAACGTGGAACTTCATTTGCCAAATGTTTGCCTGCGAAACATGCCCACAGTCACAAGCTTCTCATGCCTGTCATGACAGTCGGGCCACATTGCAAATGTCCATTCACATTGAAACGATTAAAACGAGGATCACATCTCAGACAACTCAGAGATACATACAGATTCCTATGATGGTGAATCTGTGCCACCCCGCTGCATCCACACAAACATGATCATGAAGGCGAGGGATAATGTCGCGGTCGAGCCTTGCACATTATTCATAATCATCTTCATTCGTCTGCGGAGTGGGGTTCTCTGACTCGTGTCAGAAACTGCAAAGAGCGGTTTCTCTGAGATAGGTCGCCATTTCGGTGCCTTGGATCGCCAGTGACAAAGCTGCGTTGAGGTCCCTGTCATAAGCATGCGATAAAAAACGATCTTTGGTGCAAGTGACTGTTAACCTTCTTCCGTTGATGTGTTGGAACTTGCATTTGTGCTCAATTTCAGGTTCCTGGACATTGCCAGCTCCTCCAGCGCATTTCTGGGCCAGCGTAACATACCTGGCCTGTGTGATGCCATTGTGTACACATGGCATTACAGACAGTCGTGACATCAGAGGGCATGCAGCGATGAGTTTTAACTACCCTACGCAATGGAAATCCGCTGGGTCCCTTCCATTGTGTTGGTGCATAGCCATGTTAGCAACCGACCGACCGAGGCTACCAGACCTCACATGCTCAGATAGCATCATTATAGCGACACAGACACAGCTTGCGAAAACATGCAAGGCGGATGAGATAACGGTGCTACTCGGACTTCCCAGGTGGACTCTGCAACAGGGTTATTGGGGTACGCCTCAAGGCGAAAGAGACAGACACGTAGACGCACATGAACCATGAGAATCGTTCACGAAGCAGAAACGTCACGTCCATGACGTATGGACGCGACAAACTTTCGTGGGGAAATACCGCAAGAGCTGACAGGCGTAGCTCCGGTGGAAGTACCCTGGAGCGTGTCTGATTTACGAAGTTGGATCATGCAAACGTACCTCATCGTAATGACCATGAACCTTCTTGATGGTGTAAGCCAGACGTTCGACACCGTTACTTGTGATGTCCGTCACCACTCCACCCCTATCCATCACGGCAAGGCAAGAGCGCTTGATGATCTGATGAACTTCATGTTGCTGCAGACCTGGTCTCACCAAACAAAAAAGCTCGTAGAGAGGCATCTATCAACTAAACCGTGATGGGAACAAGTTGGGAACAGAAAGCTGCCACCAGTGATTACTTCCCAGCAGCGCCGACCATTGCGGTTCACTCGAAGGAGAAGACAGAACAAAAAAAACCGGAAGTGTCACATTGGGCTTGTCATGCTATCGATGCCTGGTATCGGAGGACAGCAGTGCCAGCCGTCTCATGGGGCAGGGGGCGTCCGTATGAACTATGCATATATCAATTGCGAGTCATCAGTGCGTAAATTCCATAAGAATCTGGAACCGAGATGAGTTCTGCCTGTATTTCTTGCCAATTTCGTTCTCGGCGACCGACAACACAGCGTGTTGGATAGTTTGCATGTCCATAGATAGGGCCGGCTTCCCACGGACACTTCCACTGCCATCCAGAGTGCCGTCCAGGTCACTCGCGAGAACAAAGAAGATGGATCAGGGTCGTGCGGACAAGTGCTTGCAACTCTGACCAGGCCTCGAATTCCGAGCAAGGCCTTGCTATCATTGATCAATGGCAGTGCTGCGTGCGGGCTTGCACGGGTCACTGTGTTCAGCAGCCTCAACTACAAACGGAGGAAAGGTCAATATATACTCGTAAAGTAAGCCTACCGAATTCCATCCACGAGTCGTAGACGATAGCCTGTGCTACGTGTTAGAGCATGCACGCCTGCTCCGCCTGTCCTGAGTGTTCTCTACCCAGAACAAGTGACCAGATCATGTGGGAAAATCTACGCCGTGCCTGCTGTGCATGCTCTTCTTGGCATCGGCCTGTGCTGTGTAAGCTGTAACCGGAGATTATCGCTATTCAAGATTGGCCTTGGGGCGCTGGACAGAGACGCGGCCAGGCTTGACACCGACAGAATCGGCCACACGGCGGCCCCATTTGCTCTTAGACGAGTTGCCCGCGCCGTGAGCGGTGTGGCGCCGCCTGTTAGGAGGCGACTGCAACATTTCGCTGCTCGACAGTCGAGACTGGATGATCCGGTCAGCATGCTCCTCCATGAAGTCTTGCCGAGATAGGATTCCGACAACCGTGGGCTGGCGCGGTACAACGCACAGGTGGCGTAGGCCAAGCGTGCGGAACAAATCAAACACCTGCAGCCTCAGCTCGTGTCAAATCGGCCTTTTCCACTGCCTCGATCGAAGCATCTGTCGGGCCAGACACCCCAGGGTGTATGCTGCGTGAAAGGAGAGAGCAAAGCCTTTGCCAAGGCCTTTGGAAAAGGGAATCCAGACCACAGAGACACCTATCTCTAGAAACTTGCTGCATGAAACATCCGACTTGCATGGTGCGCGCTCATCAGCTATGAGCACGATCGTATAGCACGTAAACTTCAGGTGCAGACACTCATGGTACTGTGTGTCAAACTGCTGATAAAGCATGCCGTAAACTTAGATGTGTAAATGCAGATGGTACCCTGGCGGTGATGCTGCTCCGGTAGCTTTCTAGCAAAAAAGCAAAGGCCGCCACCTGTGCCCAAAGCAGCATTCTAAAATGATCTCGAGGGACGGAGCACTGCCAAGCTGCCAACACATGATAAGCACAGTATTATTGACGTCGTCATGCCGCATTCAAGGATCGTGTGCAAAAGGGGGGGGAGCACCTTGCTGGCGGTGGTGGTCTCTTGGACGATGTAAGACGGCGGGTTGACGTAAGGAGCGAGGTCAATGAACATCGCCATCGCCTGAGAGTTGAGTCTAGGGACGATGTCAGCGATCGTCGGGGACGCAGTCGACACGGGCTTGTCAAAGTCGGTGATGTCATGCATGAACGCAATCCGGGCAGAGTTGGGGGTCACCGACGGGGTGTGTTGGAAGCTCCGGCCCGTCTGCAACAGCACGATGAGGTGGTGACGGAGGACAATGCCCATGAGAGCCGAGCCGCCTCGGCTTGCGTTGGGAGTCGCGTCGGCTTGCGGCGACGCGATGGTGGTCGCGCTGTCGTCCAGCACTGGAAACCCGTTGTGCTGGTTCTGTTGCAGCACGGAGACGATGGTGCTCACTTGCTCGACGCGATTCAGGCAGACTGGTGTGCTGCTACCTAGCAGCTCGCCGGCTGTGATGTGGCGCAGCTGCTTCGACGGTGCGGGCTTCATGAATGGAAAGTGCTTTTTCGCGATCTGGATGTCGTAGACTCCTGGGACGCCTGTGCCGTCCCCTACTGCCTGCACACCAATGCAGCCTCGTCAATGTGGTGTCGGCAAGGGGAAGGATTTCATTACCTCGCAAGGCTAATGAAAACCTTTAGACTTGGGTTCTGACCAATTGCCGGATCCGTAACGTACTATTTAGGTCCTGCCCGAGGAACGCGGCACCGGCTCTGAAAGGTAAGATACCAAGATATAATTGTCAGGCTATGTTGCTGGTCCCGATATCCTTGCATTGGGTGAAGAAGGCGGTAGCACTGATTCCCAAGTTGCCAACTGGAAATAAGACCCTTCGCCAAGGTCAAATCCGATCACGGCACTCGGATGTAACTCTATGTCTTAAGATAACGCTTTGCACTAGGTCACCGCCACATTTGTAAAATGGTTCTTCAGTGCCTACATGAACATCGATTGGATAGAACGTCATCATCCGTCAGAGTGACAGAGCTGGCCCAGAGCGCATACACTGCAGCAGCAGAATATCGTCAGCTGATCACCGTGTCTGCAACACGCACCCATTTGCGCTGCAGTACCCCATTACTCACATGACCTACATGGCTTGGTGGGCTTTTCAGTTACTGGACCATGGAGGGGACTTGATTGCTCAATGCACCACCTACCTTACCCTGTCTGCGAACCACACAGCAGTTTTTATTTCGCCAGCATGGGTCCCATTCAGCCCCAATCTCTGTGTCCAAAATTTATATATTTTCGGGCATCTGCTCCCGGAAACGGCAAACACTGTTGCGCAGCTGCGGGATGCACACCTTGGCAATGACAAGAACGAGCATGATGAGAGGCAGTAGGTTGAGGTTGTTCGTGAGCTCCAGAAGCATGACGCACGCAGACACAGCGATCCGCATGGAACCAGCCATGTACGAGGCGGATCCGAGCAGGGCGTATGTGCCCTCATCCACGGCACTTTGAGGGTGTAAGTGTCGCACAAAAAGGCCGACCAACCGCCCGTAAGAGGCGCCTACGAGAATGCCCGGCACAAAGAGCCCTGCACCCCACCAAGATCACGTGAGGGTGCCCTCTATTTATGATGGCAGTGACCGCAACCTGTGTTCGTGGGGTGGTCAACGTTACTATCCGTTTCGCTTCTTCATTTCCAAACACTTGTCCATGCGGCAATGTTTGCATGACGTACTTATAACGTCGGCTGTGATAATGGCCTTCACGGCCCTGAGGTGTTACATTGTGGCACCGCATACTCAAACAAAGAAGGTAAGCGGGTGGGTGGGCGAGCTAAGCAGTAGCTCGAAATAAAAAACCTGAGGCAAGCCTCGCGAGTTCCGCAATAAAGGCGAGCATGCAATCAGAGCGTGCAAGCTAGAAGGGCAAGCAGGCGCATCACAGATGAGTCACGAGATCACTACCGCAGACTATCTATAAACTAGAGTACCCCAGTACAAGCACATATTGTATGAGGACTCTGTGTCGACGCACAGAGAAAAACGTAACAGACGAACAGAGCAGGTGTACTCGCCGCGACGAAAGAAGGTGTGAATTTCAGCCTCTTGACCGCCGCCAACATTGAAGCCATCATGTCCGTAGCCTTCATCTGTCCAAAGCAGAGATAGCCATGCAGACGAGTCACTGAGAATTCCAGCCCTTGAGTGGACAGACACCATGCCATCAGGGCGTTGTGCGTTTGGCTGGCCATATGGTAGTCTATTCATGAAATTTACCGCGACTTACTGATCTACTCCCCGCCAGCTCAGGGGATTAGATGTAAACACATACCATGACGAAGTCAGTGCCAGGCGTCCTCTAGAAACAGCTGAAGAAGGTATAAAGCAAACTTCTCAGGGATGGGCATCGATCTACATGTCCCTGAGCACATCGTGAACCTTGACAACTTGACGCAGTCATGGGCGACAACTAGGAAGCACGAGACATGCCAACCGAGCGCTCTCAATCGCACACGCCCAAGCACAGCAACGCGGCCACAGGAGTGATGCGGCCATTGCCTCACCAAAATGGCATTCAAGCGCCCATTCCAGCCCCCAAAATGAACTTATTTTCAGGCATCGCGACCCGCAAATTACAGAGTCTGGCAAAATGCTGCATGCAGGCTCCTTGTGGTGCTAGCGGTGGCGCAGATGCCATCAGCAAGAAGGGACGGACCGGCAGGGACAGCGATGCCATAGGTGATGATGGTGAGGAGATAGAATGCGAGGAAGAAGATGAGAAGGGACGCCTTAGAGTACTCGTGCGGCGTCTTGGAGGAGAAGAGGTTTCGGATTGCGTCGTCCTGGGTGTTGAAGAACAGCGTGGCAAGATCGTTGTACTCGTCCGGCCGTGCGCAGTTGAAGGAGACAAAGTTGCCCGAGTGCGAGTTGTCTCTCCTAGGGCATTGCACCGCAATCGTGCCGTCTGTGTCCGTTGGACAGGGCTGCAAAAGCACAGATCAGCAGTCAAGTTGATGTCCCAAGCTGGGGTTAGGAGGGGTGACGCACTTGCCGCTGGACATTGTTCACCAGGATTACTCAGGGACGACATCATCATCATTTGGGGCGAGACTTACAGCACCGTCCGCTGCTTGTGATGGTAATGTGCACCTCCATGCAATGCCTGGATGCCCACGGCGATGTGCTGGACACCCAGCTTACGAAATATCCATTTCCATCAATTTCAGTGTCACAAGGACGCAGCTGGTCCGCCACATGCAGAGGAAGGCACTGAAGCTTGAGGGTTGTAGCACAGCCTATGTTGGCTGCACATTTCTGAGATCAGCACTGACACATTGAGCAATGAAAAGCAGCACTTCCGGGACCAAACTTATGTTATCCTACAGGTGAACGCACCCAGTGTTTTGCCGGACCCTCCGACGCGCCGGGTCCAGACATCCAATAATACATGAATTTCTAGGACAATCATTGATATCAAAACCTCTGCTCTGGCGAAGCACTTGACGCACCTTGCACGCGACAAACAGTGGAAGCACAAAGGTCACAGT